>NC_031771.1:3259427-3438323 GCF_001522545.3 Parus major
TCTTGGCTGAATGCAGAGACACCAGGCCATATCTGTATACTTTATTTTATCTCCTGATTGCCTTTTCATTAAACTTTTAAATTCTATAAAAAAAAAAAAAAGTGAACCTCTTTTTTCACACTATCCTGCTCCTTTCTCAGAATGGAGCTATGCTTTTGGCATTACCCAGCAACACGTGTGACCAGGAGACAGCCCATCCTCTCTGGGACCGGCTCCTCTCACCTGCATTAGCTGACCCCACCAAAAATTCCACTCCTGTTTAAAATAACCTTCAGGCCTATAACACACAGCCCATGTTCCCAAGGGCCTGCCTGGATCTCACTTTTACCTGTGCAAATGCTTGTTCTTACCACGAGTGCAAGTGCCCTGACACACACTGGCCGCGGGACCAGAATCTGGCAAGCAGAGCCCTCATTCCCAGGAAGTCATTTCCCTGTTTTAACTCACATGGTCCTGCCTCTTTAAGGAATTTTAGAAGAATTTTTTACTACATTTACAATCAAGAATTGCTCTATCAATGTCATTGACATTCTACCAACACAGTGACTTTATCCTCTCTATTTATTTTAATACTGGCGGTTTCCTTTACGGTCACAGTTGGTCACTGATCATCACAGATCTCCTCGTGAGCAGAGGAGGACATTCCCCACTGATGGGAATCAATGCTGCAAATTCACACCTGCCACAGCAGCTTCAAGGCTGCTTAATCAATGGGGATGCTCAAGAAATGAACTTGATATAATAAATGTAACAGGTCATTAATGCTGAGGCCCTATGCAGGATCCAAGCAAGGGGTGAGGCAAATCTCTCCCTAAGCTGAAAACTACTGCAAAGGTTACTCCTGTAAGATACAGCTTTTTGAAACACATATGTGTTTATCCAGCTGTTACAGCTGGTGGAAATATTAATATTCACAATTAATAACATGAAAAAGATACCTAAAAAATTTTACTTTTGTAAAGGCTAAGCAAAGGTCATTCCTAGATCAGGCAGATCATAGGACTGACATTTTCTGAGCTTCTGTCAGATGGTGGGGAGGGAAGAGGAGAGACAAAGGACATCATCTGACAGATGAGTCTCTCAACTTACATAGTACAGAGGAAGGAGTGGAGTGGGAGAGCTCAGACTCAAGCGATTGACTCTCTGAGTTTGCATTTCTCATAGACTTGCCCGCTGAATTGATGGAAAGAAACACAACATATGAACAAACAAAGATGAAGAGGTAGAGTGTGATCAGACTCCTCAGCAGGCACTGGCAGCAGGAGCGGCCTCTGGGGCACGGCAAAGGTGGTGACCAGAGAGATGAAGAAGCAATGGAAGAGGAGGAGTGGTGGGTGGAACTCAACCTCTCCATGTCCTCCTCCTTTGTGAAAGCTGTGTGAGGGTCAAGTACATGTGAAGGAAGAAAAAAAAGAAGGCCAAAAGAAAAATAATGATAATTTAATTAGAAGCAGCAAGAACTTAAAAATCTTTGAGCACACAAACAATGTTAATGATGTACTTTCAGGGGTAGTGTGGGTGCCAAAGAACAGTTGTAAAGGTCGTAGGTGTGAGTGACTCTGTTCAGATGCCAGCGCAGAATTACCCCTGTATCTGGTACTCAGATACAAAGGGCTTGGAAAGAGCTTTGGAAAAAGTGTTCTTAGAAATTTGCATGATTTTTAAGGAATGTATATTCCAAAAGAAATATGTTTCAAAAGAAATAAGTTTCAACTGCTTTCTTTCTACTGTTAAATAAAATTAGGCCAACAGGTATAAAACGAATTACAAATATATTAAATATTTTGAAGCAATTTACTTTCCAGATGTATTAAGTAGCACAGGTAGGTCACATTTTGTCAGATCTCTAAGTGCATTACAACTCAGCAATTTTCCCCATTGCCAAGCATCATTCTTACTAATGCTTTGGTTAATTTGTCTCTGGGGGCAAAGACACCGTGAGAAATCCACACCTCCTGTCCATGGTAAATTTAACAACTCACCTTTCTGAAAATCTGTGGACAAAAATAATGGTGCTATTCCATAGCATCACTTGCAAAATCAAACCTGTACCACAGAGATGCTGTCCAATATTTCCAGTTTCATTGCTATAGGAAGAGGAAATCCCATAAGCAAGCCCAGAAGTAGGCATTGCCTCCAGTCCAGTTCTCAACATGTTCCTCCTGTCATATTTAGGAGGGATTGCTGTCATGTAGATAAGCCCATGATCGATGGTTAATGTCAGAAACTTATCTTAGCAAGGAACTGAACTACAGCTTCAAGTCATTTCAGACTCAAATGATATAATCAGCTTATTGCTTGACTTATGAAAGCTCACTGTTGCCTGGCAAGCACTGTTCTATGTTTACACAGAAATATGTTGTAGCCCTAGAAGAGGTAACTGTGTACATTAACAAGGCCAAGTTACAGACATGGAGATTTTCAGTAAATAGAAAATGAAATGTAAGCCTGACTTTTGCCTCCAAAAGTGAACACAGGTTGAGATCCTGACACGAGAGGAGAATGCTCTAAGCATCCCTGACAGACAGGAGGAGAATTTGATCCTTAGGATACATTAATGATAGGTGATGTAAGACATTTTTAATTGCTCCCTCTCTTACTGAATCCCAACATTCGCAACACTTGGCACAGACATGCATGTGAACCTGCTCTCCCAGACCCGTGGGAGCCACACCTCTGCAAAGAGGCAAATCAACACCAAAGGACAAAGTCCTTGATGCAGAGCTGCATGTTTTCAGCCCGTGCAGGCTGCAGGATGAAGGGGCCCTGGCAGTGCAGGCAGGTGTTGGGATACCAGGAGCAGGAATAACTCGCGCAGCCTCTGCAGAGCCGTTCCCTGGGAGGAGAGGATCACACTGCAATGCCATAAAACACACTCTAATACTGCTCAGTTACAGCCACAGCCCCTGCTCCTTCCTGGGAAGGACAGAGCCTCTTCCCATGCTGTATATCATGCTGCAAAGAAAAGCAAAAAGGTTTTAAATGTTCTTCATCATCTAAGGTGCAAAACATTCCTTCTAGGTCTCAACCGTGGTGACAAACATCTTCAGCACATGTGTAAGGACCTGGAGAATTCTCTCTCCTTCCTCTGAAATCCATTTGTCCCTATCAGTAATTTATCTCCTGTGGCTGTTGCTGACAAGAGAACAGCTTTTTCACTGTTCTCCCACAAAATATACATCCAGGAGTCAAGCTTGGTGTGGGGGGGAAATAATCTTTCCTAACTGCCTTGCTAGTGCAGGAAGCTTGAGCTTGTAATAGGTGTCAGGGTTGCAGAACTGCCCATTCCCTGAATCATTCTACAAATTAGACCCTGGGGGCACTGTTAGCTTTAATTTATAACAGAACAGTATGAACAACAGCCTCCAGAGGAAAGATGTGAGGAAGACTAAAAAGTGAAAAACAATCAAGTTCATGAGCAATTAATAAGAGGGGGATTGTATTTGTCCTTTAAATAAACAGAAAATGAATGTATACTCTGTACACTGTGCAGGGAAAGACACAAACAAGATCTTGCTCCTCAGACTTGTGCTTACTGCAAAATCCCATTTTCTGGTTTGGGAATACTGTATATTGTGGCTGTCCAACTTGCCCTTAACTATGATACTGCAGAATCATATAAAAGAATTAGGCAAATTATTTCCATTGTGCTTTTTTTGTATAATTGCATGCCCCTGAGGTACAATTCTGTGTGCTACGCTTCAGACAGAATTTTCTAAAAATCCTACTGTAATAACACTACGTTACATCATCACACAGAGCCCCTATAATTAAATTATTCATTTCATAAGCTTAGCTATTAAACTGTACCAAATAGTTTGAAGGAAGAAATACAAAGTGTTATGATTAAAGGTAAATTACACTGTATTTTCCAACACATCAGCTGCAGATCCCTGTAATTGTTCTCTCCTTTCACACTAACTGGAACCACCACCACCACCTCGTGGCATCCATTCTCCCTGTTTTATCTTACTATCACTGCTGGCCCGAGTTTCACCTGTACATAAACCATTGTTCTTTGAGGCCAAAAACCAATCTTTTTTTGTGAATCAGAGAATACTCTCTTTTCTCAGTCCCTTAACACTTTAAAGCATAATGCTATTCAAGCAGGCATGTGTAACATCACAACATAATGTCTAGAGGGAGAAAAATGGGAACAAAAATATTATCTGTGAAGCTACAAAACTAAGTTTATAAAAAAAGTTTTGATGTCAGTTTTTTAAGGAACTAAAGAAGATTAAAACAAATGTATGGACAGAACAAAAGGAAACAAAAAAAAAATACACTGGCATCTGAACAGAATAAAAATCAAAATGGTGACATGAAAAAAAACCAACAAAACCAAACCCAAAACACAAATGCATGCTAAACATAAACTAAGTAAGAGCTCTAAAGGACTGACTTAGACATTTGTCATCTACTTCTATTATTACTGGAACTAATATCTTAGTTAAAAAGCAGTAACTTTATACTCTTAATCCCAAAACATCACGGGAAATGGTGTTTTGGGAACTGAAAAGTTCAAATTAAGTCTGAAACACATTAAAAGTAATTTCTTCTAAACAAGGAAAACCACGCTGGTGGTTCTCTGGTGAGATTCATTAGGGGTTTCTGTGTTTAATGGCCTACTGAAACACAACCACCCAACTGATGTTACTGCTTCTCCAAACATTTCAAGGGTAAAATCATACCTTTGACATCCTCATCTTCGATGGTCGTGTTGGAACTCTCTGTTGATTCCTGTTGAGAAGCAAATATGAGTGGAATGTATCAAACAAGCCAAGCCTTATTTGCGTGCCTCGGAAAATGAGGGGATTAGTTACAGGAATCATGCAAAGCCTTGAAGCAGGGTGGGATGTCATTCACAAACAAATGGTCACACACTGATTGAGACATTTCCACCTGAAACCGATGTCAAACATCGCCATTCTCAACAGGAGGGAACAGAAACACAATTCCTGCACTCTGCTGCTTTTACTTCACAAGAATGTACAGGGAAGTTGTTTTTTTTTTCTTTAACATCCAGCTGTACAAAGTCCATCTGAAATGTATGAATTACCTCAGCCAAGTAGGAGAGCTTGCCATTTTAAGCTTAGTGATTAAACCAACTGTGCAAAATCAGTCATTCCATTCTAATTTCACCTTCTAAATATGCAGGCTTCTGCAAGCAACAATTTACAACTGATTTCCTGCTCATGTGACTTATGGAAGTATATTCCAATGAAGTCTCACAGTGATCTGAAGCATATTGGACCAGATTATCTCATTTTTATGCTGGTTTTGTGATTTATTTTTCTTTTTTTTACGGATTTTTTTTTTTTTTAGGATATGAAGAATTGATGAGTGTATGATAACAACTTTGACAAACTAAGGCATCTTTGTAGCAGTAGATTTCAACCAACCAGTCATGCAGAGGAATGACTCATCTATCAGACAGTTTACTCTTAAGCCATTGCACTTAAAAAGGCAAGGATATTGTATCTCAGTCTTTCCTTAATTACCAGAAACATGAAATATAATGGGCAAATTCAACAGGGCACTGTCAAATCTAACAGCTGCAGAGAGCTGGGAAGTTTTAAGCTAGGTGGTTTTTTTTTTTTATCTCTATACTTTCTTGAGAAAGAAAACATGAATTTCTTTAATTTGCAGCTCAATAACAAGGAAGGTGAGCTGATCTGTTTTTATCTGAGAGAGAAGACAGGACTGGTATTGCATTTAATTCTTGAAAGGATTTTACAATTAAATAACCAAAGGAAAATTTGCCAGTGCCCTTCATTTACTGTGTCCTCACAAGGCTGAGCCAAAGGAACATTCAGGAGGGCTAATGCATTACTCAGACCTTCAAAACCCAAATGTGCATTGATAAGTCAAACTTAGAGAGGAATTAACTCACACACAAACAAAACTCAACGAGCCACCATGCTGTCCCTGCCCTGGCTGTGTTAGACGTTCCATTCTACACGGACGTATCATGCTCTAGCACTTCAAATATTAGATAAAGTACTTACAAGTGAACAAAAACCTCACACAAATACGAGCTGTAAACACCATGCAAAGCTCACAGGGCAGATGTAGCCTCTAACACTGAAGTATCCACTCCAGTTGCCACACTACAAGGATCAGTCTTTCAGATAAATGTAGGAGGAACTCTCCGCATTAAGTGGTTCGTTTGTTTGCTGTGACCTTTTGGGACATTGAGTATCTTAGCTGCTGAAATGATGTAATAAAATCAAGTAGATGTAGTCACACCAATATTTTATCTGGGTTTTCTGGGCTTTAGTGGACTTCAGCGATAAAGATCAGCCTGCTGTTCAAACACAGGCTGCTCATGGCCTTTGGCTTTGAGCTTGGGGAGCTGAAAGAGCAGTAACACGAAAACACAAGTTCTGTGTTGGACAGATGCAGGGGACATGGAGGATAGGGACACACAAGCACAACACACACCATCAGCACTTCCATGCTTGAGGAATGTCTGCATGCGTTATTATTTCATCACTCAGATCCACTCCTTCTCTTATGAAATAACCACAGGACGTTAAGACTAGATAAATGGGATGTGAATTAAGTCAGCACTGCAAACAGTGAAATTCTTGTTGAAGCGTAAATTCTTTTCAGGAAACCTAGGAACATGTGTTATATGTAAATGATGGTATTTCCTGGCCCTTTTCAAGTCCATGCATGAAAAAAACAAAACAAAACACGTTTTAGGGATCAGCTGCCAGACGCAAACATCACAATACATGAGAAAAAGAAAAGAGCATGAAGAAAACATGTAAAAATCAAAAGACCTCTTTGTCACTTGAAAAGTGGAATTTTTTTTGGAAACTGCCCAGTGATGTTATGGAAGAAAACCAAAGTCCTGTGCAAAGACATGTCACGACACAGTGTATTAAGCATGCTGAGAAACAGCAGATGGGATAAACTGAAATGACATCTTGGTCTGAGGCGATGACTGCACGTAAAACTCGCCGGGATCGTCTCACCGCTCTCTGAGAACAGCACTCTCAGGTTTCCCTTAGACTGCAGCATTTTTGGCTGAAATGAGAGAGACCCCCTGCTCCCCGAGCCGGGCTGCACAGGGCACTGAGCTCTGCCCATTGCTATCCACTCCCCCAAGAGCTTCAGGAGCTCAGAAGCAGCAGGACGCACGCAGCAGATGGACACAGATGAAAACGGGCTCGAAAGACATCGGGTGTAACAAAGATGAGATTTTCCTTCACAAATTGTTGGAATGGCCCTATCGTGCTGTGGAATAGTGGATGGAATGTGTGGTGTGGAAAAGCAAGATGGAGTTGATTCTTTCTGAATACCTTATTTCCATCAGGGTTGTGGATTACTGTAGTTTGGGGCTCCTGAGCGAGAACAAAATAAAGAGAGAAAGAGTTCCCATTGGTAAATACATTTTCATTGGTGTGAGGGAGCGCAAGAAGAGCCAGCTCACAAATGCTGAACACTGACAAGAGTTAAAACAAATGTTAACTGTCGCCAGGGGGTGAAACTGGATGTCTCTAACACAGATTTCCTCAACAGCAAGCCAGCAAAAAAGGCCATTTCACCTAATGCAGCAGCATGCAGAGACCTTATTCAGGACCAGGGTGTGCAGGGCTTTGAAGCTCTGGGGACCTGCCGAGGCTCCTCTGGACAAGGGCAGGCTCCGTGTGCTTTCCTGTCTGAACCTGGACAGGCAGGGCGGCCACAAATCTCTGAGCTTTAATAACCTCTTCTCTTTCATCACGTTTGCTCACATTAGCATGAAGCAATCAAATCGAAATGCAGCAGAATTGATAAGGATTAAGGATGAGTACCCCTAGACACTACTGTGCTTTGGAATGTGTAGATTGCCCTCAGCTCCTGCCTTGGCAGAGCTGAACAAAAGCAGGCGAGAGAGATCTTTGTGACATTTATAAATGGAATTGCCCCAAATGCTTGACCCTTAAGAGAAGGTTCAATAATCTTTGAAATGGCAGCTGGCCAGCACGCCTTCAGCATGGGCCATGGGGTACGGCTCCGTCTGGGAACAGACTGCCATAAACTCCTGCATGCAACCTGCTGGCTCGGCTTTGGGAAGGACTTATTCTATGTGCCTCAGTGCCAGCTGCTCAAAAAAATTCCAGGGGAAAAACGCTTCCAAATGTGTGTGAACTACTGAATTTCTGAAGTTTTATATACTCATGGGAAACAACAGGTCACAACATGATGTACTTGGGCACTGGAATTTGCACTGGTGAGCCCCGTGATACACAGGTGCCTTAGAAATAGGGCTATTAATAAAAGCGAGACTGCAATGAACATCCAGGAACATCACTTTGATTTGTAATATGTCCTTAGCAGAGCTTATTAGTGAGTAATGTCTCCTGCTGATTGAAATGGAAGAGAAACAAGCACAATGTTTAGCTCTAGATGCCTCTCGATCCCAGAGAAGACTTGCAAAGTCCTGCTGTGTTTCAGGAAATACGGAATGAAAATCTGAATAAGGTCTGTTTCATGGCAGCCTAGTCATAATCCTGTTAGCTCTCCTGGATCAATACTTGGACTTAGACAAAGCCAAGAAAATAATAAGAGCTGATTTTTAAAAATTTAGTTGGTGCAAAAGGTTAGCATTAGAAGGTGGAAACAGTCATCAGGCAAAGAGCTAAGAGCAACACCAAGCGCATTCTACTCACTTTCCGGCACAGCATGCAAAAAATTCAGCTACGGTTACAAATGCTACGACTCTACCGCATCCAGCTTCCATTTAACATTTTCTGTCAATAAACACGCTCTAATGGAATTCCTCACAAAAAAAAGGCAGCATAATTCAAACAAAAAGGTTTTCCAAAACCTGTTTTTAGAAAGCAAACAGAGTAAATGCATGAAAAAGCAAAAAAGGATAAAAAAAAAAAAAAAAGGAAGAACAAACAGAAGACAGTCAAAAACTTCCAGATAGCATGAGAAGGAAAATTCCAGGTATACCAGCGCCGGGGTAGGAATATTTTCCTTGGGGCTGGTTACCACGTTGGTTTTGTTGTTTATCTGTAGGTATGCAGAAAACAGAAACAGACAGGCCTTAGAACTCGCGGTAGGCACCGTATCTATATCTCTGCACACAACATCTATAGACAGGTATCGGTATCTATAGATAGATATAGATATGGAAATAAAGAATACAGAAAGATGAACTTGCAGGAACACTAACACTAGCTCTGGGAGCTGACTGGCAGCTCCTCCCCACGGGCTGCCAGAGCCCTGCACCAAGGCCTAGATAAGGGATGGATGAGTTGAGCCAAGACACTTAAGAGAGAGCCCTTAAGTAGCAGCTAAGCACATCTAAGAGGAATAAAGAATTAATACGGGCTGCAACAAAGTCCTAAATAGCCACTGCCATTTCGTGACATGCAATGGTGTTAAGTCATTGCACCCAACAGTTCTTGGTTTCTAATCAATTATCCCTACCATAAATAATATTTGATTATTCTTAGCGCTCCAAGAATCTGTGATTAGTTCTACTGGAGTCTGATTCCACTTTGGAATAAATATGATTGATGCCAGAAAGAGACTAGTGCCCCTTTAGCTTTTTTGATGCTATTTTTAGCAGAGACTCATCGGCAGCTTCTCAGTTTTGGTACTGTGACTGACAAATGCGAGGTTTCCCACTATGGTACCTGCAGTTTTACTCCAGCCATCAGCACCTCTCTGCTTAACTTTACATATAGGCCCTCACAATACTTCTTAAGCTTAGCACAGTGCTATACATTCTGGCTTTTCTCTGTACTAAATATTAATTCAAATTAAACTGCTCGGCAGGAAGTTTCAAAGTATCTGATCCTTTAAATCCACTTTTTAAGATTTAACTTTCATTAATACCATGGGGTATGGGAAGAACAGAAATATTAAAAATAGTGTAGCGAGCCATTTTTTACATGCACTAAGAAGCAAGATTTGAATATTGTAAAACTGGTTTCAAAAATGTATTTTTCTTCTCTAACAAAAATGATGAAAAAATCCTATATACATTTTGGTCATGTTTAATTTTAACCACAGTGGTCCAAAGCATCATGCAGAATTATGTATAGAGATACAGATCATCTGAAAAGACTTTGATCAAAAAAAACCCAAGTTCTACTGAACCTTCTAGTCAGAGCTCTTAGTAATAAATGTGCAAAGCAAAACCAGAAATGCCTGAAATTGTTTTGTTAATGGATTTTCCTAAAAACATCATTAACTTTACGGAACGGAAAGAAATGAAATTCACAGACTCCGTGTCCTCAGGGTTTTGGATGATTATTTTACTTTGGGCCGGGCATGGCAGCTGACATGTGGATTTCAAGAACTGAGCCTGCAGCTGAAGTGAATCTTACTTAGGATACGTTTAAATTATGGAAATGTCCACAGGATTTGCAGTAATGAATTACAGCAAATTTTCTAATTTTTAACCAGCGTTTGGGTTTGAAGAATATAAAGTAGTTTTGTTAGTTAATAAGGAAACATTGTGTCAACACTAAATGTTATTTAATAGTATTTGTGATAGAAACCATTTTCCTGTATAGAATAAAAATAATTTTCTTTGATTTAAAAGTTCATGATGCTATATGGCAGGAGGATGAGGAGCACTTATTTTTTAAACAATGGTTTTCCTCCAGAAATTGTCATTAAGAGAACATAAGAGGCATTATTGAGTTGCAAGTGATTAAGCCCCGACTTGGCTTAGTTATTGTCAAATAAATTTCATTTCTCTATGCACAATTACAGCTGTAAGCTGTAGGATTGTCTGAAGTCAGGGCAGGGAGAGAACAGACACCTTTGTGCATCAAGTCTTTCATGGGGAGATCTAAGTATTGGCAAGTATTTTATTTGCTTTGATATTTATGGCATTCTGAGATGGACAGAACCCTGAAGTCCTTACTCAGGAAAAAACTTGAAAGAAAACCCCATCCATTTCAGTAAATGAAAAGTTCCACTGGAGATCTGCAGAAGAGTGAGAACATAAAAACAAGGCTGCCTGACAGCACACTAAACCTTCCAAGCAAGACAAAAATTGCATATCAAGTTGCATAACTACATATTTTTGTGACAGTGTAGTCATTGAGAGACTACGATTCAAAAAACCCTAGGAAAAAGCGAACAGACATAAAGAAAAACATTAAGGAAAGAAATGAAGATTTCACCAAATTTCATACAGTCCTATTCAGTAGCAGCTTAACACAAAAACTCAAGTGGTATCCCAAATGAGTGCTCTTGGTTGAACACATAAGGAAAACAGGTTAGTCAAAGTTCAATTCCAATTTTGCCTGAGTAAGGAGAGCAGGCTTGGGTCCATACTCCCTTGGTGGAAGCCCTATGAAAACAAACCATATTCATTACAGCTACTACTGAAAACTGCAGGAAATCTATTCAAAACTCCTTCAGTGAGATACTGAGAATCCAGCCTTCATTAGGAACAGAAAAAGAATGTGATTCAAAATACAGTTATTTCTTCCATGTAAACAGAACTTGGTAAAACCCTTTGAAACTTTGAGAGAAAACAGCAATAAGCTGTACAAGTTTTCTCTCTCATAGAATAGGGAATCTATCAACACATGGTTCATTTTGCATGTATTTTTAACAGCCAAGGGAAATAATTCCAAAAGGATTACGATACTGTCATATGAAACAGTTACTTCCAAGTTAATTTGTGCTTAACCAGTGACCTGTTTGTTGTGAAGGAGAATGTTTCATTGTTGCATCGCTTGCCAAAAGTCACTCTCCGAGGTGTGATAATGGTGCAGGACAGACACACACGCTCTCCCAACAGCTGGGCATGACTGGAGAAATCATTATTGGCCTTTTTTCCACAGAATTTGAAAATATTTTAGCAAACAAAGCCTGTATCTTGGGGCTTTATCTTTCACATGTTATTTCTGTAACACAAAGTTAGCATACACTTTGGGTTTGGGATCCTGGCGATAACCACGCTGCACCTTCCCGGTGACCCTCCTTTGGATGCCGTGGTTCTTGGTCATGGAATTCTGCATTCACCCAAGCAACAAAGGATTTACCTACAGAACTGCACAGCTGCTCACACCTGACCAGCAGTTTTTCCTTTCCAAGGAGAGTTGGATCCCAGTGAAAGGTGTGGATGAGGGCCTTGTGCCTTCCCTCTGCCGGCAGCAGCAGCAGGCAGAGCCCATCCTCAGCAACACCTCAAAGGTCACATTCAAAACCACCAAAAACAGCAATGGAGGAAGTTACCATGGGGGTCACAGAGGGCAACTGAACACAAGACTGGAGAGCAGGTTGAAGAGGAAGGAAAGTTATTGAGACTGTCAGCTGGGACATCCTGGGACACAGCCCTGAGCTGTGAAGGAAGCTAGCTGGGAAACTCTAGTGTGGGAAGGCTGGAAAATTGGATTTTTTACACCTGAGCATTTAGCATGGCATCTTGGGCTACAGTGGCTCAATTAATGCAGTACTGTATCACTATGTAAAGTGTTTTGTGTTATATTTTATGATATTAATGCTATTAGCTTTTGAAATAAGGAGGTTTTAAAAATGAAGAGAAGGCTGTTACAAGATTACTATTTTGTTACTATTCTTATTTACTAAGAACAGCTGCATTGGCTGATGTTACATCTTCTTTTTAGGTTTTTTATGTCCCCAGGTTAAAAAAAGTAAAGACTTGCTTGAAAGAATGGCTGAGCGATTCCCTGTGGATGGCATATAGCAATTGCAGGCTTTAAATCTGCAAGGTTGTATCTTAAAGTCTTGCAGTTCTCACAGTATGTTAACAAAGCTAAATGCAACTGTTTGATTTCTAAGTGTGAATGTTTCACAGGAGGAAAAAAAAAAATCTGTCGATAAAGATCCTCACCATCATCTGAACACTCGAACTGGACTTCCTTTTCTGAATTGACCAGTCAGAGAGAAAGGAAAAGAAGAAAACGTGACTGGTTGGATTTGCAGTATCAATGCATGGAGTACAGTATATTTCTCTTTTGGCTTTCTTAAATTTTTAATAAGAAAAAGACAGCTACAGCTGTTGGAAAGGGTGGAAAAATGCTACAGAGTAGCTCAATAACAGCAAGGACAAAACCAGACTTCCCCAGATGTACATTTACTCCCTTTGCTCCACATGACCATGCAGACTAACAGCAGACACATAACATGTGCTGAAAACCAAAGAATTTAATCCCCACAGGTTCAATTTAGGCAAAATTTTGGCAACAATTGTTTCCCATATTATAACTGAGATTGCAATAGAACAAATAGCATCGTAGACCTGTAGGAGGAATGATATTTAAAAAGGAAAACTGGTCAGAGAGAGTGCATAAAATTGATCTATTCCACAATAAAACATGTCCAGGGTTTTCCAGCAGTGATAGAATCATTCCAAATGTGTGCTTCTCCATGTGACTGGCATCTCCACTGCTTGGCAGTGAGAAGCACTGAAATGGTACTGTACTCATTTTTTTGTAGGTCAGGCTCAGGATTTTTTTGATCGGCAAAGTGTGCATATGTCAGACACAAATATACTGTGAATCTGGTATTTAAGGGAGCATTTATAATGTTTTGTTAAAGTAAGACATTAAAATTAAATAGAAAAATTAAAATTCAGGTCAAAGACACCCTTCTGAGTAAACACACAGAGCACAGAAGAATATCTTTTGAGTCTTATAATGAAAGCTTGAGGCATTACATTCGTCTTTAAGAGTCCCCTGAGAAAAAAAACAAAACACATTTTCTGCTGAGGGATTTTTTTTTCCTGTTTTTTTTTTTCCAAAGCATTTATACAGAACGTTCATTTGTGAGGCATCTCTCCTCCTGCAGGGTCTGGTGACGTGAGAAAAGGAGCTCTAAATCATGTACGAAAGCTGCCAAAATGTTCCCTTCTTAGCAAGGTCTCTTAGTCAGGATGAGCTGATCTGAGACAGTAAACCCCTCAAGTTCTGCCAAATATAGCAAGTACATCTGGCAGAACACACCTCATGTGGAGCCAAGCCTACCCATACACTTTTGGTCTTCCACAAAATCTAAGGGAAAGTCAAGGGGAAACACAGAGGCAACAGAGCTGCACATAAACACTGATGCCTAAAAAGCCCACCAACAAACCATTATCTAAAGGTTAATTGATAAAACTCTGAGTCATTCATTACATAATCATTCTTCATTAAAAAAAGCAAGAAAAAGCATTTTCTCCAGTAGTTTTCTATGTGCTGCTTACTTAATGCTGGCTTTTCAAGTATTTTTTATTTAAGCTTTATTTCATTTCTAAGCTTCACCTACTAACTTTAACCACTCCAAACAGCTAGTGAGAAGAAGCACTTACTAACAGATTCTATGAAGGAAGGAAACAGCAATAATTCATTCTAAAACCTGGAAGAAGTTAGATATAGGCAGAGACTAAGAACATATCCTTGAAATGGAAAGCAGGTGTTTAACCTACCTTAACTCCATCTGGCTTTTTCAGTAAACTCTTGGCTGCTGTAAAATGAGACAAATAATTTCAGTGTCAGGTGGTTCCCCTGAAGTCACCCAGCTGTGCAGCAATCCCCCAGTGCCCCCCAGCTCCAGGTATATTCTCAGCTTTTATTTCCTCCTTTGGTTTCTCTGAGCAAGGGGAACAAAATCTTTAGGAAACCACCAATCCTTAGGATTATCAAGTATCTCTTTTTCCATTGACTAAAGCCGCAGGTTGACTGTACTTCTACAAGGAGAGAGCTCCTTGGGTGGCAGAGAGGAAATGGAAGCAGGGTGAGTGTAAAAGCAGCAGCTTAGAATATATCCATTATGAAAAGGAACTGTTTTGGTGGCAGGGACTTGGACCAGGCGGCTGCAGAGCCCGCTGGTATCTCAATTTTGGTACCAATACTATGATTCCCCTCTGGGAACTTCCCACCCTTACAGCATCAGCCTCCTTCCAGGAAAGGGCAGCACAGTTGCAAGGCAGAAAGGAAGGAGGATTTGCTAGCCAAGGGCTGTTGCAAAGGCTTGTTGCCCATGAGGCAACAGGAACAAATTCTAGGCTTTGCTTCAGCTCCTAATGAAGAAAACATGCTATTTTCTGAATTGTGTTGTACACTGACCAAATTTCTTCAAAATTTCTTTTGCCATAACGTTATTCACGTGCCAGGCTTTAAATTCCACCACTTAAAAATGGCATCAAGTAATTCCAATTTACTAAATTTGGAAGGCTAACGTGCAAACAAGCACAGCACAGCTCTGAACCTGAAAACATTCACGGCAGAAATACGTGCTGGCTGACCTACCAAATCCATATAAACTATTCACTAAAGCGTAAATGCTTCATGAATCACTGCCAAAGACTTGAAGAATAATAAATTACACAACAAGCCTGCTGTTATTGGGGTTTTATTGTTGTTTATGACCCAATCTTCCCATCAGAAAGTGTTCCACACCTCAGGTTGTAAGAAATTGCTGTTCTAAATATAAGGGAGACAGTCCTGACACGGAGCTCCCATTATTACTGGCATCCTTATCTTAAAAAAATCCCCAAAATCCAAACCAATTGGACCTTGCATGCCCAAGGCTGCTCAGACTGGCTGAGGATAACAGAGTTATTGAGTATGTGGTTTATGTTTAAAGCTAATTCTTGTAATTGTCGCTTATTTTAGAGCTGCATCTGCACTAAGTGCTCATTTTACAGCACAGAGAATGAAGGATCACCTCAGCAACTGTACAGAAATGACTAATGTCCACTGTTGTGTTGTTTACATGAAATAAACCCTGCAAAGTGAAGCCAGGTTGATGTTCCTAACTTCACTAATATATCAGCCCTCCAAATGTGGTTTATTAACTATGGACATCAGCCAACACTACCATTAGAACTCCCATATGGCCAAAATGAAAATATAAAATCATTTTACAGCTAAAATGAACAAAGATAAGCTTGCCTGTATTGTGCTGCATGTTTTTATTTAAAGAAACATGTAAGTAAATATTAAAACCAAATTGTTCTCCACATACTTTGGAGATCAGACACTCCCTGTGGCAATATGTGCTTTCAGGACCTGAGGCAAGAGGGTCTTAGATTTTACATTACCACAGATATTGTGGGAACTCCATTAACTTCAGGAATTTATTTAGGGTAAGCAAAGGGAAGGAGATATTTCTGAAACCTAAGCACAAAAAAAACCCAGAAGTGAATAGCTCTCAAAGCCTGTTTTATAGCCTTAGCCCTTACTAAAATATGGGAAACCAGAAATAAATTCTTAGAGACCGCTGCAGACTCAAAATTCCGCTAAATTTGTGCATGAAACTTCTGAGTTCTTTTGATGCCTGACAAACACTCCATGTTCTATGTGAACAATTAAATGAGAGGCAGTAAAATGAGGGCACCACAAGCAATAACACCAAGTATTTATTGCGTGTCCTTCGGAACGTGCCCAGCACGGATTACTCTGCACTACTGCATGTTACAGGACATATTCTGTGACTCTGCTGCGTTTGGCCTGCAATGGATTTTTAATAGTAGTTGGATTCATCTTTCTTTCATCACAGATACTGCATACAAATCAAATATTTCAAGAATTTGCAGGAGCAAAGCAATCAGCGTATTCTAAATTAAGCCCACAATGAGAGATTTCTTGCAACTACAAGCAAGGGCTATAAATAAAACCTAAGGCAGCACTACTAGGGCAGAAAGCAGACTGGAAACAAATGGTTTGTGACAACATGGAGAAATTAAAGTGATTGAGGACAAACAGCAGTTTGGATTGAGAAGAGAAAAAAGATGTTCCTTTCACGTGCTGAGGGTCTTACCTCACAAGAAATATACATTCCACATAAAAGGAAGAAAAAAAAGGAAAATAAAACACTTTTATAACCACATCATTATGGACAAATGACCTTCATAAGCATGCTTTGCAATGAAATACAATGAATAAAGAAACAAAAAAAGTAAAATGTCATCAAGAAAAAACACCGGTGGCTATGGTGTGTGAAACAAGAAATGACAGGTGAAAAAATAAAAAATAAAAAGCCCAAACCCAAGTTTTTGCTTTTCATGATGAAATACTATTTAAAAACTACTTCAGCTTTCTTGGTTCATGGAAGTTGAATTTGATCCTTACATACACAGACAGTGACAGTTATGAAAAGGGATGAGGAATGACTTGTTTGTTTGATATTTAACAGTAATTCATTTTTACAAGAAGTGCCTTCCCACCTTCTAAATGGATTGGCAGACACAGGAATTCATTAAGCACTAACTCAAGGTAATTTAGATAAATGCAGTCCTCTGTGTTTAGGTGTGTATTAAAGAAGGGAACTTAACTAAGAAAGAAATTGCATTTCAAGTACTATGCAAATTAAACAAGTTGTTCTTGCATTCATGATTATGTAATTTTTTTGGATGAGTCAGTGCTTATTATTATTCAAAACATGCCCAGAGCACTATCATGTTTTTGTCTGTACAGTAATTTATGTTACACTCCAATAGTTGCATCACAGAGTAGGAGGATATGTAAAATTACTGAGATTTAAATCTGGTGTTCTATTTCACTATTCACTGGAAATCTCAAATGGGAAAACACAAAATTCAACACAGCATCAATATTCTGGCAATTCTACTGCTTTGGACAATTCTAACTCTGCTAACAGCAATTTTAGCTTTTGCTATTAAAATTTGTTTAGTGTAAGAGCTAAATCTCTAGAGTCATCAGGACAAAACTGTTTCATCAAGAGGAAACAACTCTTCTTACATCCAGCAGGCACTGCTGGGCATTAGAAAGAAAATGGGGACTCATGTTACTACATTTCTTACTCCTTAGCCAAGCAATAAAGAAATGAATGTGTACTGATGTTTTTTTTTAGTAAAGGATGACAGAATCATGGAATGACTTTTCATGTATATAAAAACACAGAAGTTCTAAATGTTGTTTGGTGATGCTTGTGCATGTGGAGCTATATGCTAAGTTTCAATTGGCCTGCACAAGAACAAGCATGAAAATGCCACCTGCCTTTGACAGGTAACAGTCAAAAAGCAGGGAAGGAACTCAAATTCTACAGAAAAATCAGATTGTCACCTATAAAACCATTTCTTTGGCCCAAAGAGATTAAATACTTGCTTGCTTCATCACAGGAAATAAATAACATGATATATGTAATACTTAAGATGCTCCTGAACGAATCCTAATTACATCTCAGCTTTCACAGACATCAAAATATCAAGACCACATGAATCTGGAGCTCAATGAACATACCTGAGAAATTTCTGGTAGCCAGCATTGTTGTCAAAATGGCCCCCTGTGTACACACACATTTTCTCAAATTAGCACCACACTTGTGTAAAACTCTGAATGCCAACACAATACAACAAAAAGGAAAACACACGAGTAAATGACACCAATTACTGAATTAACCCTGAGAGAAAGGATTATCTGTGCACTACCTCTCACATGCCATGTCACCACTGCATAAACTGTAATTGAATCTCTAATTACACACCTATTGGCAATCTTGATATCTCAAATGTTTACCACCTGTCAGAATGTAATGCACAAGCCAGGAGTATTTAGAGTCCATTATTCAAAATACACTGATGAATATGGAAGAGACTTTACTATTGTTCTCAGATTTTTTTTTTTAGGGAGGAATAGGAGCTTATTTGCAATGCACACATTAGATAAATTCACATCTGTAAAGTTATCATGTCTGGCCAGGAAAAAACAAAGCATAATTCAGAAGAATAACCTTAAGGATTTCCCATCAAGAAAATAATTTCAGTGTGTCTAAATACAGAGGATGGTTATAATTTTTAATTAGAAAAGCTAAGTTTAAGATCTCCATGCCAAAAGCTGATCTTCTAGCAATAGGTCATTTAAGAAGAATATTTAGAAAAACTCTGCACAGAGACCATTTGTTTTGCACAAGTTTTCATTCTTACCTTTAGTTTCCTTCTTGCATTGAATTTCTTCAAGCAATCTACAGTCTCTTGTCTGTGCATCATAGAGGCAACAGTAGAACGTTGCTGAAAGAGGAAAACAATTATTTTAAGGCAGCTGTTTAGCTGTTTGTTTACTCTCCAACACATATTACACACCCATGGTCCACAGCTTGGGCCTTTAATTTCTACCTTGTCTGACTACTCCATTGTGCTCCTTTTACTCAGCCTTTTCTACGTGTGAAATCCACTTGAAAAGTCATGGTGTGGAACATGCTGAGAACAGGAGAGAAGTCCTGGATCCAGGAACAGCCAGGCAGACTCTGCCACCTGCAAACTGACTTTTCACAAGTCCCTTAATTCCCTGCTTGCACACCTCATGCTTATCTGAATGATTTCAGGAAAATGAAGATGCAAAGCATGATCTAATCCAAAGTTACTTTCCTGCACTTTCTTCTCCCTGAGAATTTAAAGTAACACTCTAATTTTTGCAGAGAACGTTCTGCACAACACGGTCAAGGCAAAGGAGATCAATTTGCCAAAATCTTACCCCAAGCTGAGATCACTGATCATATCTGTGTAATTATAATTTTACAATTTATAGTTACACAGCTGCATGAACAAGAACAGAAGTTGTCCTCTAGACACAATTACTATATGCTGAAGCAAACCACAAGCTGATTTGTCTGCCAAGAGATCATGCTGAACCTGTGGAAATCACTTACACAGATCCATGGATGCTTCAGTGCTTCTGATGCTGTGATACGTTTCGCTGGGTTGATGGTGAGCATTTTATTGATAAGGTCTTTTGCTTCAGGAGTCACTGTGTCCCATTCTGGTGAGGGGAACTTCAGAAAAAAATACACATGTGAGTGTGTATATTGTCCTGTATGATCTTTACACAATTTTACCTAAGGATCCTGTACTGGTTTCAAATAAGAGCTTAAAAATTACAAGACTCTGCCTTTACTTCATCATCATTTACAGATTACCTCAATCTGAGGACCAACAGCCTCTTGTCTGTTTAACATAAGATGAGATGATGCTGCAGAATTCATATGCCACCATCTCATCAGTTCTTCACTTCTCCCTCTAGGAAACTCCTGCTTAGAGGTACAATTATAAATAACTGAACAGACAGAGTATGGTACATACATCATAAGCACCAGCCTTGATCTGCTGGTAAAGTCTGTGCTGGTCTTCATCCCAGAAGGGAGGATATCCCACCAGGAGGATGTACAGAATGACTCCTGCAGAAAATTCACACCAATGTTAAAGGCTTTCAAGAAGCAAACTCCAGAAATTAATTTTGTACCAAACAACCATGTAAAACAAAAGGCTCATGAGCATCATCCCAGCCACTGGGATGGGAAAAATACTGCCCCTTCCTACTGGAAAAAACAGTAGAAGTGGGTTGATAAGATAACCTCTTATGGAAAACACAGGCAATAATGAATATTTGACACAATATCAAATTAGGAACACTGGAAATGTTTTTATCTATCTGGAGAAATAATATTCCACGATTCTGGATGTTCTAGCAAAGTGCATTTTTAGCTTATGGTTTTATCATGGCTTATATTGGTGTCTGCAAGATTGTGTTGTAACTACTCTCATGCAAAGCAAACTTGGGAAACTCAAATTTCTCTGTATTTGGTCAATAGGAAATTGAAATTAATTTAGACTAGACCTGCTAGTCTGACAGAGACGATTCCCTGTGACTAAAGAAAAGTGCTTTCATAAATACAACCACATACTAAGTGTGGGTAGAAGGGAAATAAGGAAAGCAGTCCCTGTTCTCAGCTGGGGAGATCCCACTTGCCAGTACCTCAGAAGGCACTTTTGAGAGCTGGATGATTAAGCAATTGCTCTGTACTCCAGTTCAGAAAGTATTTAATTTTGCAGTTTACACCTGCAGATGGGGTTTATTGGTCAGACCAAATTTAAGGCTCCTTGTGAACCAAAACTAAATATCCAGCTCACAGTATGAACTGGTGTGTTTTCTAGCTAATTAGACATCATACACCTGCAGCTAGTCTTTTAGCTAGTCTTTGAAAGTGTGCTGTGTAGACACGGAAAAGAATGCCATGATAACACAATTTAGTAAATAACTTTTAAAAAAACAAACTCAAAGTAACAAAAAATCCAATGACCTCTACTAGAAATTAATACTGAAGTTTATTATATACCTACTTTCTGATGCACAATATCATGTACCCTGGATATTGTTTTTCACCCTTAAGACATTTTACAGTGGACTGAATATGACTTCAGAACAACATCTTACCACATGCCCACATATCCACAGGCTTTCCATAAGGATCTTTTCGTAACACTTCTGGAGAAAGGTATCCTGGAGTACCAGCAAAGCCTGGCAAAAGGCAAGAAAACTCTGGTCAACATCTGTACATGCTCTGCAAAATGCAAGTGATTCTCACCTCGGCCCACAAGAGCCAGGACAACATTTCCCATGCCATGGACACCAAGGGCTTCCTTTGCCCATTTGTTTTTTACAGCACATGACCCAGAGGTAATGCTGACATTATGGGGGACCAACCAACAAAGCACAGGGGCAGCTACTGTATCCTATGTATAGGGAGATATATGTTGCACAAAATTAGAGCTACATCTAATAAGATCTCCCTGCTGTAGAACTCATTTCTGGCAAGTCATTGCACTTCTAGAAACCTCTTTACAAAAGTTTACAGGAAGCATCTCTGAAGCAATCTGGCCTTTAAAATTTATATGTTCTTCATCCTTTATTCATTAGCAGCAATGCTGCTTTCTCTGAGCAGAAATGCAAAATGTAGGTATAAATATTACTTTTCTTAGGACACTGTAACAGATGAAAACTTAATGACCACTAACAGTGTGCACCATTTCGGTGAGCGTGTCTGCTCTTTCAGGCATCTTTTCCTAAAATAAATGCTTGGGAATTCCTAAGAGGTGAGAATTTGATGTTTTTCATGAAGGACCACATGCCATTTGTGCAATAACACCCTGGATCCCACAAAACTCATGACAGAAGGTGATAACATATAAAGTGAACAGCTACAGAAAAAAAGAAGCCTGTGCCCTGCAGTCACCAATTATTTTGGAGTGGGAGGGGGAAATGAAGGAACACATTGTGTAAATTCTACTGAAGAAAGAGTTAAAATACGGTCATGAAAAATAAGCTTGTTTTTTGCAGGCTCCTGATATGGAAGCTATGAATTGTTAAGGAGTACTATCACACAGGAAACACATCTTAAGCTTCTTAGAGAAGCTGAAATATAGATGTTCTAAGTGGCTTTAAATAGAGCGCTGTTTCATATCTCTTCTTGAGTGTAGTGCTCATTTTAAAGGGGAAGTGAAGTTGTCTTCAGTCTAAAATTTACCACAGCTCAATGAAGATTACTATGCAAGACTCAAAAATAAACTTTAAAGCAAAAAAAATATATATATAGTATTTAACTAACCGTATCTCTCAATGAAGATACAAAATACATCTAAACTGAAATAACTGGTACAGTTTCAGTACACAGAACCACAGAATGGTTTGGACTGGAAAGGACCTTGAGAATCATCTTTTTCTGAACCCCTACCATGGGCAGAGAACCTTCCACTAGACAAGCTTGCTCCAAATCCTGTCCATGGCCTTGGACACTTCCAGGGATGGGGCAGCAACAGCTTCTCTGGGCAGCCTGTGCCAGGGCCTCACCAGCCTCACAGGGAAGAATTTTTTTTTCTATTATCTGATCTAAACCTACTCTCTTTCAGCTGGAAGTGATTCCTACTTGTCCTGTCACTACATGCTCTGCTAAAATAGTCTCTCCCCAATATCCTGAGCCGTTTAAAGCTGCAAACAGAGGGGTACACAGCCCTGATTTCAGTTAAAAAAAATACAAAAAGCACACTGAAATAGGTAACTTTAATTTATCAGGTTATTTTGTAACTGCTCAGAGGGATCCCTAAACAAGAGTGTACTTTTCAAAGAAGTGTTGCTGCTTGTAATACCTCTGCTAGCTAAAGCAACTCGCTGAGGACCAAGAGAAAATCCTGGCTTTGTTGAGCTCAACCTACCTGACACCTTCCCAGTATGTTAAGCACCTGTTAAGAGGGTGGCAAGCTTCAACTAAATCCTGTAAGGCTTTCTACAAACAGGCAAAGAACAAGTTTGTTTTGCAAACACGAAAGACAGGAAAGTATTCTGTTGTGTTCCCACAGACAGAGCTCCAGTTAGTTTCTTGCTGAGGCATAGCCATGGTTCAAGCAGAAAAGGGACCGTAACACCAGAGCACTACACCAGAAAAAAGGAAAAAAGAAATAAAAAAGAAAGAAAACCGTACTGATGCAGAGCTATAATTAGAATCTGAGCACGCCATGAGTCACTAAGTGTTGCAGAATCCAGTAGAAAGCAGAAAAATCTTCTGAAAGAAAGTGAGGAAAAGTTCAAAATGCCCAGTCCATTGGAATTCATGTTCTGCCCTGTTAATGCAGTCCTAAAGCTGAAGGCTGGCACTCAGACCACTCTGGACAGGTTTTGCAGAGCAAGTTCCAAAAAAGGTACAGAACCCACTCATAGAGTACCACAGTTTGTTTTTTTCTAAAAAAGAGCCCCATTAGACTACTTTCTTTTCATTACCTTGCTGACTCCTCCTTACATACATATTTTCAAGACATTCTGCTCCCTTCTCCCAAGTTCTCATGATGCTGTGAGTCTAAACCAAGCATTTCACAAGAACCAAAAGTGCAATATTTTCCAGGGCATTGCAGACTCCCCTGCATCACCTGCAGGTACACTAAGCACAATAAATATTCCTGAAGTCAACTTCAATCTGCTGATTTTTTTCTTGAGATGCTTCCTGTTTACCTGATGCTTTTGTCACCGTAACAAACCACTCGTGTTTTGCTTTTTATCTATTCCACTCCTTTCATACTGCTCTGTTTGTTGATGTGCAAGAGCAATCTCCTCCATCTTTTGTGGATTACTGAAATCCATTTATAAAAAGGCTGGATTTAAAACAACAGGCTGGCTTATAAAGCTGCCAACATATGTGCAATGGTACTGCCTGTGCATCTACATGTACTTACAGCTGTGAACACTCAGCCTCCCAACTCACTGCCCAAAAACCCTTTCTGCTTCTGTTCCAAGCTTACAACCACTTTGTTCCATTTCAAACTGCACTTTCTAGCTACTCTAAGGGCAAACAGGCAGCTGCTATAAATATTTTATGCTGTATTTTTTTCCAGCTGGGATTTACAATAAATTTTCCCCATGCTTCACATCTGCTCAAAGAGGGTGGTACGTGAGACACGTGGACCACAACTGTACATGCACTACTGTTTTAAATTACCAGGATTAAATATTTTCCACCATTCTCCTCGGGGCATCTATTAACTGTAACAAGCAATCTGTAATTAGTGTCTGGCTGAAGCCTCAGGTGCTCAATCCCCCCTATTTTTCATTAGTCATATTCCAAAGTGCTTCAGAATCCAACTTTCAGGTGTTTCCAGATGACGGAGACCTGTTCAGACAAGATGTTCTGATGACTGGGCAGGTACACTCGGGAGTATTACCCTACTGTCTTATTCCTCAGTCACCTGAGGGGAAACCACTGGTCTCCCTCCCAGGTTCTTCACCTCTATTTCCTGCCACGAGATACTTAGTAAAAAGTGGGAGAAAAGAGGTTGTGTGCACCTAAGTCAAATTTACAGGCGGCCAGAAGCTAGCACAAGCTAGGAATTCAGAAACTCAGGTTTTCCAGGGTCAAAGAGTCATACAACTGCACGTTTCACTCTGGGTTGAGAGTGGGGCAGTTGGGGAGGTTTAACCACTATGCTGAATAAATGATGAGGAAAAAAATGGTATTTACTTACCAAACCAAGCCTGTTGTTCTCCCTGGACTTCGATAGCCAATCCAAAGTCTGCCAGTTTTACTGCTGCTCCCTTGGATTTGCTAGCTAGAAGTAAGTTCTCAGGCTTTATTCAGAGAGAGAAAACAATTGAGATGAGAAGATGAGTAAACACATTTTAGACACTTTATTTCCCCTGCCCCCTTTTTTTTTTAGTTACGCTAGTCTGGAAAAGGACAAATACCTGGAGGAATGAAAAAGAGAAGAAACCCATGAGTTTTTTCCATGAAATAGCAAAACTTGCACTTCCCATTCCTATCTGGAAAGAACCACTAGGCCTGTAACCAGCCTTCATGACCTCATGCCAGAAGAGTAAAAGGACAGCATGGAGAGAAGGAGGTGAGCCAGACTGGGCATATGGAGCTGTGACACCCCGCTGGTGTGACAGGACAGGTCAGAGACTGCCCAGAGCTCACTACAGGAAAAATGGAACAGCAAACTCCCAAAAGACGGGGATTCATTGATAACTAGTCTAGCCCATGCAGTTTGCAGCATCAGGCATCTACAACTGTCAAACAGAAATGTTTTGCATGACATCCCAACAATAACAGCCCTGTGATAGTATTTGTATTTCGAGGGCAGGTGTATTTACATGGCAAATCTTTCAGCAAAACCAGCACACCCACATTTGTGCCTGCAGAGAACCTTTACAAATAAGAACGTTAGTTAAAGTTCCCACTTTGCTTTTCTTTAATAGGGTATGTTGGTCACATCTGAAATGAAATGCTATGGTACGCTCACACAATTAAAGGTGAAGGATTTGAACATAACAATTGTGTTCATTCTACCGTTCATAATGAATCCTTTTAACTCCAATTAGCAAACACATTAAATGTAAATTGCCCAAAGACAACTTTATTGTATGAATGTTTGCTTTAAAAATACAACTATAAAAGTACCGTAGAAATCGACAGATTATTTCAGAGAACTGTGATCCTCATAGCATTTTCTTGCCATATCTGTCTTTCCAATCCCCATCATTTTTAAAAAAGGTTTTGTTCTACATTTACAGAATAACAAAACCTCACTTTCACGGGTATTGCTGACTCCTCAGAAGCAATTTCTGCAGTGGTCTGGGACAAGGGACATCACTATAGCCAGGCTGGTGGTGGGGCCCCAATCCTACAAACTCCTCAATGCGTATTCCAGGTTGAACCCAGCAGCAATCATATCGCTTCCAAGGGACTATTTACGTGATTGCAGTTAATCCCACACATGTACTGAGGCTGGAAACAATTAAGAGCATAAGCCTCTTTCAGCAAAGCCTATCTTTAATACATGTCAGGTATCCAGCAAAATATGCTTGAGCCTAAGTAAGACCTCAACCACGGTGATACTTGTATTAATTAACAACACAATGGGCCCGACAAACTCTTTAGTATGAAGGTGGCTTTTTCCCCTCTCATCAAAGCAATGTTTTTTCAGCAATTTACCAACACTGTTCTCCCACTCATCCCATTGTTGGTATGTCATAGGATTAAACAATATTAAAAAACTTTCATGAATAGTTGCTTGATGAATCGTCTATTTTCACAGTTTTAAAAACTAAGATGAAGGGTCCTCAGAACAAAATATAATATTTATATTCACTTAAGTTATCAGTAGCCACCTCAACTTCATTGTATGAAACACTGAGTGCGTAGCTGAGGACTCTGCCCTAGGTTCATCAACACTGATTTAAGCAGTGTCACACTCCCTGCCATTTAACAACACTCATTTCAACACACAGTCACCAAGTTCTGCAAGGTTTCCTCTCAGAATGAGACAAGTTCACAGTAATTAATTCCTGGAATGCTGTTCTTGTATAAACCTCTTAAAGCAATGGATGATCCTATTTGGTTGTGACCTTCAGGCAAGCCAAAAGCAGTGAAAAGCCTCATCCTTTTGGATGAAATACAAACACTACCCCACCGAGCACATACCGCTTTCCCAAAAAGTGATTTTGTTCAAAACACTGCGTTTGTGTTTTCTGATGCTGGTTTGGTTTTTTGTTGGCTTTTTTTGCTTTCTGTTTTCCTCTTGGGCTTGTTTTTTTATTCCTTTGCATGTCTCTTCTCTGCAGAAGTACCACTTCAACAGATGAGTATGCTCCATATTCCTGATTTCCAGAATTCCTGATTTACTGCCATGCCAAAGACAACAGCCTTTTTGGCCATGCCACGTGGGGCTGTGTGCTTAACCAACATGCAGCAGTCGTTTGAGGCTGGCCAGAGGCGCGTGGGTAATTATCATGCATTAACTGGGAATGAGTGCAATTACTTGGGAAACATTAACAGCACAGCCAGGACTGGTTCCCCGGATTCGGTGGTGTCACCTTGTGCTCCCAGGACATGGGCGGCAGCCAAGCATGCACAATGGCACTGTTAACTGCTAAAATTACTTACAAATAAATTAAAGTGATTTATGCCATACTTTTCCAAAGGTCTTGAATCCTTAAGGTACCAAGTATTTAAGGCTCTGTGTATTTTTCCTTGAATATACCTAAAGCAGCCATTCTTCAGTGGAAGGTAAGAGGGTCATAACCACAAAAGTTTCACAAAAGCAGGAACGCTAGGGCGTGACAAGAACTGGAATTCCTACCTGGAAGTGCATTTTTACTAGCTGGTAAAGCCAGTTTGCCACTAATAAGTAAATTTTTTTCTGGGTCTAGGACCCACCACCATTCTGACTGAGGTCAGTGATTACAAACAGAGCAGCAATGAGCAGTTCTGCATGTCATAAGAGCCTGCAAAAGCTCCTGTCCATTTGCTACTAAATTAGCCTAGAAGGAAAATTAAGTAAAATGAGATCACCCAAAATTTCCCCACCCCCAAGCACGCCATCATGTTGTGGACTGACTTATTGGAAAAAAAATCCATCAAGTTTTGCAATTTAAGGATCCATGCCAGCCCATAACCACCTTCCACATCTTGCTGTTCTGCTCCTGGCATCTTCTTTTCAGCACATGGCGTTCTGCTCGGATTTCACCACAGTCTTTCATTTAATTCTTTGGGTTTTTTGGCTTTTGCAACAAAGCTGTAACTGAAGAAGGATGGTTTTCTGCTTCCTGAAGTTTTCAGTTTCCCAAATGAAACTGGGCACTACAGCTTGGCAGAAACACATTTTCTCACTGTTTTTTTCAATTCATCCTGGATTTGCCAGAATAAGAAATCCACACATGGTCTGGAGCAGGCAACAGCTGGATTTAACGCATTCCCAAAGAAAAAGTTTTGTGTGAATGTATGAAAAGTAATAGAAAGCATCTCTTATTCCATCAGTTTGCATAGCTACAATCCTGGGATTTTAATTCCTTTTGATGCTAGCAGCATAGGACTGCATGTACAGTGTGGACAGGAACCACTGGAGCAGCTGGACAAATCTGACATTCTTTCATTTAAACTCATTCCATGTTACCCAGCTGCCATGAAAGATCGGTCAGAGATTTGTCAATCTCCTGTTCCATAACCGTGACACAGGAAAACCCAAAAGTGCAAAATGGGTAGAAAATGTGGGGTCTGCATCTTTGAAACTCATCCTGCTCTCTGAGCTTTTGCAGCAAACCCCTTTGTGTTCCTCTATGGCAACAACATCGACCTTATAAAGTCAGACAAGAACAGTTTGTTTGCGAGTGAAGGTTGGAAAGAAAGGCGATAGCATTCTGATTCCAGTGGTATTACTCATTAACTACTATAAACTCTTATCCTAGGAAGAAATTTCTGCTCCCCAGAACTCATTCAGAAAGAAAAACTAAAGCCCAAGGATCTGTGCCACAAAGGATTAGCATGTTTTGCTGCCTTAGCCCACGCACCATTTTTTCTCTGCCTCACAAAGGATCTGATAGTTGAGACTTGCATCTGATTTCAGAATACACCATCTTCTTCTCCTTGAGGATCACGAAGCTCGAGTGCCCAAAAGGTAAGCTTACTACAAGCTCTGGGACAGCCTTTCCCTCCTGGAGTCTCACAGTACAAGAAAATGATGCTTTTTTCCTTGCCAAGGTATTTTAAAGGCAGAGAGCATTCTTGCAGCAGGTGCCTCTAGCCATTTGGATATATACACAGTTAACAAAGAGGGAATGCTCCCTCAGCAGAGAGATTCCTTTAGAGAGGTTTCTATCCCAATGTTAAAGCCCGTCTGGAAGGAACTGGACTCCTGAGGTGAGGATGGCGAGAATATTGTAGAAATTCCTGCTTTTTAGAGATGTTTTACAGCCCAGCCATCAATCTGGAGGGGAGAGAGGTCTGTGTGCCAGTGATCCAAGAGCAGCTGACCTTCTGTCACTAAAATGCATGATATGCAAAGGCCACTGTGCTTCCCAGAAGCACTCCAAATCCTGCTGGATGAGAGATGAGAAGTTGCCCTCATGCCCTGTCCCAAAAGCTCTGGATGACACAGAGGAAGACCATGTATTCTCCGAACACACACAGTGCTTGAAAAGCACCTTTTGTTCTCCCTGCACTGCCCGATGCTGGACAGCCAGGTACCGGCCAGCCTCGAGCAGATTCCCTCTGGTGAGCATAAGCTTGTTCTTGCATGTAGGTGAAGCCAAGTTAAGAATAAACGAACCAAGGGGAAAAACAAAAAGAGGGAAGCGTTTACATGTCGGCTGCTGGCGGCCCTGTGGGGCAGGGATGCCGCTCCGGGAGGGCGGCGGGGCAGCAGCACTCACCTTGAGGTCTCGATGGACCACGCCCATCTGATGGCAGTGCAGCACGGCCTCCAGGATCTGCTGAATGCAATGACTGCATGCAAACACCATGGGCGCCCGTTAGTTCCAGCACCAGGGGAGGGGGCGGCGGCTGAGGGCGAGGCCGGGCCTGGCTGTGTTCCCGCCCCGGCCTGCCCTGCCCTGCGCCGCCCCGCTCGGGGCACGACGGCCTCAGGCTCCGCGGGGCTGCCCTCAGACACAGGCGGCGCGGCGGCTGCCTCGGCTTTGCTTAGAAATCACCGCCAATCTCTTTTTTAATGGTACTTTTTAAAAGGGAGAAATTTTGCCACTAATTCGAGGTCGTGTCAATTTTTATTTTTCTTTTTTTTTTTTCCTATTTTTTGCTTTTTTCTCCTCGCTTATTCAGAGCCTTCACAGAGGAACTGAAGTATAGTAGTAATGGTTAGAAATCGCAGCGCCCATGGAGGCGGTCCCCAAGTCCTCTCCACGCTCCAGGTTCATAATTAGCTCCTAGCCGCCTAATTTAGCCGGTAATTAGCGGCGCTTGCCTGAGGGCCCGTCACCCCCGAGCGCAGCAGCGTGCGGCCGCCGGTCCTGCCGCTGCCCCCCGGGCCTCAGCACGGCCGTGGCGGTCACATCTGCAAGCTGACATACATCACAGGCAGGGGTCACCTCCACACGGGCACAGCCCGGGCTAAATCCGCCGCCTTGGCAAGAGACCATTTTTGTCTCTTTTTTTGGGAGCGTTCCCCCTTTTTGCCATGATGTATATTAGGCCTGTAGACTTGCAAACTGGAAAGAGGCGTCATGCATTATTGGTCGGAGCGGTTGTTTGGAGGGTGAATAGGATAGAGGCAAGGGAACATGGCAGATATCCCACCCTCTGCCCCTACCCAGAGCAAAGAAAAACCCCAAAATTTTAGATCCAATTGATGGGCACCAGATACTGACCTTCAGGTCTCTGTGAACTATGCCATTTAGATGACAATGATTAACACTTTCTAGAATCTGCTGTATACAATGACTGCAAAGATACAAGGGCAGAATGGAAGGGAGAACATTTTAAAGGCACGTAATCACATTAAATACAAAATAAAATAAAAATTAAAAGAAAAAGGTAAAGAACAAAAACAATTTTACACCTCTTGACAAGTCTTGATTGCGGTTTGAACTGGAACAATAACATTGCTGAAGGTAGAGATATTTCCAGCTCCAACATATCCAAAAAACGAAAAACCAAAACCAAACCAAAGAAGACATTTAACGTGGAACGTATGACACCTATGAGACAGAATCATCAGACTGTATTCTCTTTCAGCAGTATGGAAGCTTTTTCCAGCTTCCAAAAACTGCCACAGGAAAAACAAAGTGGAGGCAGAAAAACAATTAGTGGCATGTTTTGGTTTTCTTAATTTTTTGTGGTGAAGTTAACATTACAACAAAGGCTGAAACAAGGAAATGGTCAGAAATGAGATGATAGACAGAAAACAAATGAAACAAAAAAAGTCAAAAGCTAAGGAAAAGCAAAACATTTTTCATTTTCAATTGAATAGTTTCTTTAAAACAATTACAAGAATAAAGCCAAGTCATTCAAAAAGGTGGCATGCATTTTCATTTAAAATAGTGTCCAGCTCTGGTTTCCTTAGGAGTCACGTGGGGAGAGAAAATCCACATTAAAAATTTAGACTAATGTTTTAGTTTGGTGCTTTCAGTAACTGAACTAGCACCTCTTTTTCCACACCCAGGTTTGCAAGTTTTGGCCACTCTATGATGCCATAAAGCACAACTAAAATACTAATATTTTAGAGCAGTGGAACTTTTTCCAGATTTTTTTTTTTGGCACTGCAAGAGCTTAGATTTTTTTTTTCAAGACATCGTTGTGGCACAAAGTGAGTGATGATAAGCAATACACAGTAGTCAAGATGCTGCTCATCCAAAACCTTTTGACCACAGAATTCAGAAGGAATGGTCATAATCAGTAACTGGAGCCCAAGCCTGAAAACCCTTTCTTAGGCAAGTAGTTCACAACTCACTGCACTGTTTGAGTACAGACTACTGGCGTGAGCAAGGGCTTGCAGGAGCAGACCAGTGAGACAGTCCTGGGAGAGGCATCCACAGAGAACAGCAACTACTGCTAGAGGGATACACACATACACACACTAGGAATATTTTACATATATGTGTATATATATATATATAAAATATTCAAAATACAGAGATACGTCGTAACTAGATATTTCACTTATTTGGTCAAATTCTTACTGAAAATATAAAATGTGTATATATATATGTTCTCTCTATATATATACAAATATATGCGCAGCCCCTTCCAATATATCATAATAACAGAAGAAATCATTGCAATTTTAATTCCCAAATACCTTAAAAACACACAATGACACCATATACTGGCCTTTGGCATCAATATTAGAAATTCGCTTCAACCACAACAGGAAAAAATGATTTGAAAATTTTTTTAAGGTCCCTCCTCTTCTTCCACCCCACCTAAACCCTACTGCTGTTTTCTCTCCTATGGGGTGCTCTGCTGTGTGTTGTTCTTAAGTGCCTAAAGTATTGATCTTTCTACCATTCCTACAGATGCAGTAAGATCTGGAAGTGGAAGCTTCCTAATACTCAGAGCAACTTCTCATCTGTTCATTATTATCCTACTACTGCTGTTAGAATACTTAATTCTTTCTGGTCATCTCCCAGTGAGCTCCAAATATAAAGGCATGATTTAAAACTGCATGTACTAAATGTGTATTATTGGAGGGGGTGTTGTGTTTGTAAACAAACAGAAACATGAGGATTCTTTAAATTTACATGGAGATCAATTTCTGTGAAAAGTGTGGTGGCAGAACATATTTTCTTTAAAGTAATTGACCACAGTGTTTAAGATTCTTAATTTTATGACAATATTTATCATTTATTATTATATGAGGACAAACATGAGATAAGCGGCCCTGATACTTTACGCATGCAAATTATGATAATTGTCAACTTATTATTCAAGTTTTTCAACAAGCACTTGCAGAAAATTGCCATATTTGAGCTCAGACTATGAGACGCACAGTATAAGTGCTTTCTGATGAAACACAACAAAAAAATTCTAATTGGAAAAGGAAATTAGCACTTCTGGACTGAGAACAAAAAAATCATATTTAATGCAAAATTCTTTTAAAACAATTTATGCTTCAAACTTTGATCAGCAAATGTAAGAATCTATGGATGGAGTTCTTGAGCTGTTATGTCCAGTTTGCAGAGGAAACAATGGGAAAAATTTTAACTAATGGAGATGCAATTTCAGCTTTTGCAGATCAGCAGACACCAAGACTTCCCACGAGTTCTCCACCACACAGCCATGAGCTCAAACTACCCAACTCTGCCATTCCAAGTCTAAGAGAACCCCCTGGAGAAATCCTAGAGTCTCAAAGATTGTGCTGGGAAACTGATGCCAAACACCAGGATATATCTAAGTAACTATCCTAGAATTATCGAAGGCAACATTGGAAAAACAAATTACTTACCTGGCATCTGCTTCACTGTAATACTCTCTTGCAACTATATCTTCAAACAATTCACCTCCGGTGACTCTGGTACAAAAAGCAAGATGGGGAAAAGGAGATTTCAGAAGTGAAAATGTGCACCTTAAATTAACTTGACAGGGAGAAGCAGAGAGGAGTAAGTGAAATATTTGTACAGAAATGCAAGAGGTTTTGCAGCAAGGTACAGGAACTCAAGTGGAAGGTTTGTCCATCCAAATCATTACATGAATAAAATGGATGTGGTGGAAGTGTAATCATAAATAGAAAATAAAAGCCAAGGGCAGCAGTGTATTGGGCAAGATGCCAGACATCAGTTATGGATGTCTAAAGGAAGGAGTAGAAACTACAAGCATAAAGGGAGCTGACCAGCCAGGAAAATTGTGGCTGAAGTTCAGGGTAATTTGAACACTGCAATATCAGACAAAAAGGTGAGAAATGCTAGACTACAACAACGCTAAAGAAGGAGAAGGGTCTTTCAGTGTAGGTGAAATCACAACAGAGTGTACCCAGGTGCCAGAGGGGCTGGCTTTTTGTGCTGTGGCCAGAAAGAGCATTACTGAGTGGGAAGGGAAGTATCAGTAGAAGCAGGGTGCCTTAATCAATTTAACAGCAGATTTCCCCTAGAAAATTTTCATTTATCTTTGTGGAGAAAGTAGGAATAACTTAGTTCAAGGACCACTGAAAATAAGCTAAGTACAAGGGCAGAACTGTATGATCCTGGGGCCAGTAGCAGAAGTGGCTGTGTATCGCTGCACACTCAGGAACTCACTGTGCAATCATTGGTTTACTGGTAGAAAGTGGTTAAAAATAAACAAAACTGTGATTTTCTATCCCAAAGATCACGGTCCAGAATGAGCCCTGAGCAGGATGATACAACAATCGTGGACTGCATCTGAAATAGGGTGACAGCAATGTCCTCAAGCGCAGCAGTAAAATCCCTCCTCATGTTGTACCAGTTCTGGTCACACAAACTCAGAAAAGGGAACTGGAAGCCCAGCATGAACAGAAAAATTGCTACCAGGCTACCCAGTCATTCAATCATCAGATCTCCTCAGAGAAGCAAACCCAGTTTAGCTGGGCAAAACAAAGGTTAAGAGAGATTAAAATAAATACTCCAGATGAGCATAAGCCTGGATCTCCCCAAAGGGGAGTTGTGAGGGATAATATTGGTACAGTAACACATGAACATAAAATATCTATGAGTAAATATAAGGTTAAAATCAGGATAAGATTTCCAGCAATCCCTCTAAGATGAAGATTAATGAGTTTTTAAAGAATTTAATAAAACTTGTCTGCCTGTGTCACAAGAGGGGACTCATAGCACAGGAGGACAACTTCCTGTAACATTTCTCTCCCATAGTCTAGGCTATACACTAGCATATATTAGACTGGCACAGCTAAATGCAATTCCTCACATATACAGGTGCTTACATACATAATTCCTAATTGAGAGATCAATGTTTCTATTTCATTACTGGTTACGAATGAGAATATTAGCACATCGTATTTCAAACAAATTCCCAAACGTACAAGCTTGAGTGCACAACAAGATACTTAAAGATTGAGATGCTTCAAAATCTATACTACAGTGAACACAATTACTATTGAATACAATTCAGTTTATTAGGATTAAAAAATGAAAGCTGAGAACACTTGCAATGTTCAGAACTGTACCATTCACTTGCACACTGCTGTACTAACACTTTGTTGAGGAACTCAGTTTTCAGTCACACTAAGTGATGACAGAAATGCCCTGCTCAACCATCAGCCCTGCTCCTTTCTTGGAGAAGGCCAGTTCAAGAACTTGATTTTCATTATTTCATTTATATTTGGGTTACACCATACTTTCTCCGAGTTTACATGTTACTGACTCCCAATACAGAGACTTTCAGGAATGCTATTTTGTACAAAAGTCTGCAGTAAAATCTTGAGGAGGTAAAGTAGATTGCTAATCAATTTGTATTCTCGTGCTTTTCATCTTCTACCTTCCAGAGACTGGCTTTGGTTGCTGTAGCACAAAATGTTTGACTGATGCATATTTTGACAGTCTTGCATAACTCCTTTTTGCATATGTATTTGTCTGCCACAGTTCTGGTAAAGAGGAATAATTCTTACTTTGTGATGAATGAAAAAACAAAGCATCCTTTGATCTTACTCTTTCCTGAAACACTTATTTTTGATCCAAACCAAAGAAAGAAACCAAGAATCTTTAGTCATCAAAGTGCCTTTCAGTGGAAGAGAATACCAAATTGATGTTTGTTCTTCTCCAGCACAGAGGGAGGAAGGGGATATAAAATCTTACTTGCTGACACTAAACATTTGCTTGGTATTCACAACCACTGTTAAACAATGAAAAGATTAAAGCAGGAACAGAGCAGGTGAATTTCAGTGACAACCAAACAAGCAGTCAGCAATTCCCATGCTCTGTCACTCTGAAGAATACCTTAGGAACAGCTCTCCCAAATGATCTGAATGGCCACAATGAAGGCAGGCAGTGCATGAGGAGAGGACAGAACCCACCTGCACGTTCTGAGCCCCAGGGCAAACCACGACAGCCGTGCTCGTGGCCTTGGCTCACTGAGCATCCCTGAGCAAGGTGCCCCTGCAGCAATAAAGGTCACTGGCATCACAGTGTGGGACAGCCTGCAGCTTCTGGAAAGCCACTCACAAATGACTTTGGTCCTTCACCATAAAGCTACGTGAGCAGGTGCCAAGGTACCCTCTCCCCACAGGATACAAATGGGAATGGATCTCAAGGCCTTTCTGACACAGATCTGGATCTGGATCCCGGGAAGTTGCATTTCATGACAGGCCATTCACTTACAAGCTCCAGTAACTTAAAGGATACAACCTAAAAGCTACTGGTTTGGACAAATTGCTATGGTTCTTTGGGGATTTTTCAGAGGAGCAGACTAAAGTGGTGACAAATAAAGCACATGGGTTTGTTTACACAAAAGAGGTACAAGCAGCACGTAGAAACACCAAGGCCCTCTGCACCACTTTGAGAAAAACTGCTGGTTTATATTTGCACATATAAGAGAATAATTAAAAGAAATGCACAAATTAGCACAGACAGCTAAATCAGCCCTCTGCTGATGATCATACTGGCATGGTTTCCTCCTAGCTCACATTTATTTCTTCAATTGCCTTCATAATGGAGCTGGGAGGAAGCATCTTACCCTGGCCACAGAATTATTAAATTCCTTCTGTGGCCCTTCTACTTCTGAAATAGAGGCCCAGACTTTTACCTGAAGCAAACACCATTTTGCAAATTAGGCTACTTTTTTTTTGTATTTTCTATTTATTCTACATGTTATGGTCCCTGCACTTAGAATCCAAAAGCAAGGCCAGGATTCTTAATGTACCAATTGTTGCATCTCATCAAGTGCATTAAAACGGGAGACACTGAAAATAGAGAATCTCATTGACTTGCACAAGAGAGTCTTCAAGTGCTACAGCTGTTTCCATTCAGATATGGCAATTAATACTGACAGAATTGATTGGATTTGAACTCATCTAACATCATTAACACTGAAGACAGTCTCATTCGTGCTTAGCAACTGAAATGGTCCCACAGACGCAAATCCTGACTGCAGCTGCCTTAACCAATAGGGAAGGGGAGCAAAAACCTCATGAAGTCCATTATTAAATTCATGAAGTTCAATGTTCAGTACCCATTTTCCACAGGGATTTCCAGACTCCCACCTCCCCATGTGACACCCAAATGCAGGTCTGTAACACAGTACATTAAATACTGTTTCCTTCTCCAGATAAAAGCACAGCCTGAGGTATACAAGTGAAGCAACAGGCTGCAGACATCTCTATGACATTTAATCCAAAGAGATTATTAGACATTCAAAATAGAAAGTAACAATGATTGTTTTTTCTATCCAAAGAAAGGGCAGTCCTCCCCTTCACTTTCTTACGTGGGCTGAAGTCTGAAAGAAATTTCTGAGGAAACAGTCACACTGAATCCCACACAGTCTGCAAGAAATCATTAAGAAAATGACATGACGGCATGTGTGGGTGGAGTGACAGTGTTACACCACAGTCAGGCTCCTGCTGAATAAAAACTAAATTAAGAAAAAGCAGGTTCTTGGCCTGTGTGTTCAAAAAGTGCATACAGTACCTTTTTATCATGCAAACTTTCATCTACTTGTCAACAGGGCAGTAATCACATGGTTGTAAAAGGTGAAGTTCCACTAATTCATAATATTAGTGAGCATTAAAGCAATGATTTCTTGATTTGAATGTGAAAAAATTAACTGTGAACAGGCATTGTCAGTAATTTGGCAAAAGCTCCTCAAGAATGTGACCTGGTGCTTCTCCCAAGACAACGATCAGTTGGCAACGTCACTGTCTCTGCCATTTAGATATCTTTTCTTTTTTGCAAAATAAATAATTTCTACAAAAACCTCTAACCACATGGTCAAAACATAAAAACTTTTTAAGTTATGTTTGAGGCTGTTTCTCTGTTTGTCCTGAATGGGACTGACAAGGAATGGGGGAAGTTCCAGCCAAGGGAGAACATTTCCTGTGGAATTTAGTTTCCTGCCAAGGCAGTATCTTTGGGTTAGGCATTAACATTTTACTGCACAACATAGGCTTCTATTTGCTCCCTCACTATTGAGATCTAGATACTGTTATCTACAGCTTCCAAGTTGTTCAAATGTTCTAGTTCACATCACAATCACAACCCCCTGAGATAAGTCTGGCATTATATATTAAATTTAAGGCAGATGTGGACTAACTGTTAGAGTGTATATATATATATATATATATATGCCACAGTTTCTCACAGTACAGCAGTACAACAACTAAAAAAATAAAGAGCCACTGGTTGTTAAAAGGGATATTGTCCCTAGAACTAAGAATTCTACATGTACTTCTTAGAAATGCTGTGAATGAAGAAGCTTTTTCCAATTCCACAAAGAAAGATATCCTTTATAGCCCTTAAGGGAAAAAAAAAAAGCAAAACAAACCCCAGTGCATGTCAGAGAATAAATATGTGTGTTGTGCCCTGGAGCCATTTCCAAGCCAACAGTCAAAACACTTACCTGGGATAGACACAAATCTCATCCAAGCTTCTGTTCAGCCCGGTTAGGATTTGAGTCCTGAATCCCCAGTGCCTTCACTTCAGACACACTATTTAATATTTGTGTATTTCTGGCCTGAAATCTAGTGCTGAAGAAGTCTTTACAGATTGCTTTAAAAGAAGTTAAGCCAGAAAGTAAACCAGCATGTAACCTGAACATGAAAGCACATAATTGCTTGTGTAAAGGAAGATTCAGGTTCTAACTTAGCCATGCTGAATGCAAATACTTCTGTTTATATGCTTAGAAATGAGCTATTTCCCATCTCTGGGGAAATAATGTATTCTCATTCTAAACAGCAAAACCACAGGGGGCCTAAGAAAGCTCTTCAGGTAGTTGGGCAGGTGTGTTGTCTGTTAAACCATAAACTGCCCTGGAAAAATTTACAGTTTAAAGAGATAATTTTGCTGAAGTCAGTTCTGAAATACAATTCCTTTCATTCAGGTTTGTTCATATCCAAAACCATAAGCAATCATTTTTCAAGCGGGTGGAAAAGCTTGCCCATCCCAGGGAAGAATGAGGAAATCAGTTTCTCTTTTCAAGTTAAGAGCCTGAGATAGACAGTTCATGCTGTCACTATCCCAGCTCCAACTAAACAGCTTTATCTGGAAAAAACAAGCTCCTTACAGGCCCAGTTGCTACATGAACAACTCATGGGACTTAAATTCCTAAAGCAAAACAGGATCTCAGTAGGAAACTTCCTTTCTAGGTGCTGGGCGCTTCACATTCTGTGTGGTGTCAAAATCAAACATTAGAAAGCAGTATGGTATCAGTCAGGAATGAAATACTAAAAGAATCTTTCCCTCTCTGAACTCAGGCTTACCTTTTTAGTGCAGCAGTGGAGATTTTCTGGAGAGAAATTCATGTTCCACATGCTTTTTTTAACCTCTCCTTTAGACAACTGGCTTGCAGCAAACTTTTTCGGAGAACATCTTTGCTTCATTTTGGCAATAATCACACAACCTTTACTTATATACCTACACTTCACACTAAAATCCACTTCCCCAGTGGATTTTTAAACTGGAATCCTTAGAGTGATGCTTACAAAAGAGTTCTTGCACATGCAAATGACCAAATATGTTCCTGTCCTTCTGGCTGTTTCCAATATGTGTCCAGCTCTTCGCACCAGAACCATGCATCTATCCTGTGAGATTGCACTTGCATCTCCCAAGTTGAACAACACATCCCCAACATGCTAAACAAATGCAAAACAAATACTTACAAGTCAAAGACTAAGTAATGGAATCCTTCTTCTGATATGCTGTCATGGAGCCGCACTATGGAAAGGGGGAAGAAAAGATAAACACCAGTCACCTTTTCCATGTCTTTGATGGGGGGGGTTATAATTCTACAGCAGAGCTGATATTGCATCTCTCTGTTCTCAGCTGTGGGGTTTGTTTTCAACTCCCTACCCTCAGAATCACCTTTTCCATAGCTCTTAACTTTGCTGATGTCATATAACCTTTTTCTCAGTGCTATTACATCTTAGAAGTTGTAAATAAAACAAGATGAGGAAAAACCACCGCAGTAAGTCACAAATTTCAGCAGAGTAACAACCTTTCAGGGCCTGCTAACAATTCTTCACACATACCATGAAGAGCTGCAAAGAGAGAAATCTCCTGGCCAGCCTAGAACATCCTAATTAAGCCCCTGTGCCATGTTTACATACTCCTTTCTGTGTCTCTATCTAAAGCTTTCACTATGAATGTGCTAATGAGTTGCAGAATCTTCCCCTCAGATTTTAAGAATTCACACCACATTGTGGTACAATTATGAATTAAGCCCTGTGGTTTTCCTTAATTATTTTAAATGAAATTGCAATTTTCAGAAGTAATACAGGAAGCTTTGTCAGTAGTTTGATCCAAATAATTATCACTTATAGAATCAAATGAAAGTCAGGGTACCCTAAAAGTGATCTGTGTTCAAAGCTGAGCTGAGGAAGAAAGTGTAGAAGAAAAGCAATTTCAGATCTCCCCAGATGGTAACTTTCTGTATTAATCATTTTTTATACATGACAAACAAACATGACTTTTTAACTTAATAATATTTAGCCCAGAGAAACATCTTGTGTTTACACAATACTGAAGAGAAAACCAGCTCTTGGCTGACTCAGTGTGCAGAGCTCATGATGATTCACAAGAGCCAAGTAGGTCTAAATCAGAGTTTGTGGTTTTGGCTGGTTCTGTATTTCAGATTACTCCATGTTTTTATGAAGGGCCAGCCAACATCACTCTCCACCCTCCCAAAAAAACCCCAAATCAGCTTTCTGTCTGCTTGCACTGACCTGAGCTTTCAACACCCCAAAATGTCTTTAAAGCAAACCAAATGTGGGATGAGACACCACGTACCAGCTTAGAAGAGCATCCTCACATTCCCAGCTGAGGACAGAGATCCCTAAAACATCTGGCTGCTGGGCACATTGCTTTGTACAGCAGCATCAAAGATACTGCTCATGAAATGGGATTTAGTACAGACCCTTGGGGATGTCACAGATGCTACACAGCCCTAAATCTGTACAATTTGGAGTGCAGCTGGTCTGCTTTGTGTATACATCTCCAAAAAAGTTTACAGCTCTTAAAGCTTCGATACACAGCAAATGATACCTTTTGCTAGGGAAGTCCTGTTCATGAAATAGATTAGTAAGAATGCAAAGCATGGCTTTTTCAATTCAGAGCAATATTCTCCTCTGTCACATCCCTGTTACCAAGCAGGCCAGGATGGCACCACAGGAAGAGGCTTCTCTAGCTTTGGTGTCTACCTCAAGCAGGAGGTGCTCTCGCTTTGTCACTTCCTTCTCTAGAAAGGACTTGGTTCCAAGTGCCTGCAGGAGCATGGATCCGCCCTTCAGGACTAGAAAGAGGCTGTTATTTGAGATGATGGAAGATGTGCTGCTCAGCCTGGGGAGCTTAATTCCTTGCTAGCCAAACTGGAGTCTGACGTCTTCAAAGATATCTTCAAGGATCACATTCTTTCTTTTCCTTTCCTCCCAAATGCCTGAATCACAGAAGTGAGATGGAACAAATCCTTCTCTGAATCAGGATCATATGCCTCTGATTGTTTCTGAAAAGGAAAACAGGCTGAGGCAGCCAGGGAAGATGGGAGCTGCCTTTTGGCAAGTGCTTGTGTTGGCATCTTTGGTCAATCCAGGCACTCATCTACAAAGGGAAAATGCCAAATAAGCGAGGGCAGAGGAGAGAGATCCCTGGTGCAGACAAGGCTGAGAGCAGAGCCAAGGGTGCCCATCGGTACTGGGGCTAACCCAGCACGGCCCAGACATTCTGCCTGCACCCAGCCTGCCCTGGGAAAGACAAGGGATGCTGGATAACAATTTGAGAAGATACTCACAAAGTTTAAGATGGGATGCACCACAAGAAGTACTTGTGCAGTCACTGCAGACAGATACAGCTTTTCACACACACCTATCAAGCAGGACTCAGGCACGACAAACCAAAAGGCAGCAATTACAGAGATTATTCATCCAATATAATAACTCCCATCAGAAGCTCACACTGTCATTCCTGTTTCTCCAGAGTCACAAAGCATTCATCAGTAGTAACAGTTCCATTTATCTTTTCTGAAAGGATTTCAGTTAAGCCAAATAATTATTAACTGCAGATATTCCATCAATGCTGTTATCAATAAACACGTGAGAGGGCAGAAGGAAACCGGGGTAACTCCTTTTCCTTCTGCCTGCTGTAGCCCTGTGGTCACTCTCCTTTTCACTGGCTTCCAGAGAAGGTGCTTAAGAGCCTCAGACAAAGCTGTTGCTCCTGAGCAAACCCCTTGGAATGCCTGACAGGAACCTGGGGAGCTTACAGCCCTTCCTTCTGGAAAAATACTGTAAGCTCACAAAACATCAGGAATACCCCAGCTTTGGCTTCAGCACTGATTTTCACCTGAAATGCTTTCCAATCATCACACTGGAAATACCTTAATAAGAATTTTAGGGAGAACTCCTATAAGCTTGATTATCTTCCATTTAGCCATTAGTCACATTTAGTCACATCCCATCTGACTGGAAAGTAAAATGATCTCCTCTGTGTGACTTTTTGTGCTGAACTGCACTATTTTGTGCCTATCCCACAGAAAACAGCTTGATATAATGGCCAAATAACTTTATGATTTCCTTTCTGAATTTCTGCCTTTAAGAAAAAAAAAAATCAAATCCAAATAATAGTATTGCACATCCTTACAGTGAAAATTAAATTTTTCCAGGCAAGGAGTCAAGTCAAACAGTAGACAGAGAAATTCTCAATGACAAAAAGATGTTTAACCACACCTAAACCTACTGCCTAAAATATTTGTGTGAAACTGCTCATGTGATCGTTCTGCTAATTTTAGTATCTGAATTAGTTCCTGTTACAAAGACAAATGATTGGAGAAGACTGAACTTGACACCAAAGTTATGTTCCAGAGCAGCTGCACAGATGTGCACTAAGGTACCAAACTGGCAGGGTGATGCTCCTTGGGGAAAACTCTCTGCAATCCCACTCATTTTGCTTATGAACAGAGCATGGAAAGGAATTAACAGAGTCCATGGTAAAGACACTCTGTTTTCCCTTTGGTACTAAAGATTAAGATCTGTGGAACCCCAGAGTAACTGCAGAGTATCCTGTAACTCTGTGAAGTTTAATGTCTCAAATCAGTGCACCACAAGGAAGTTACAGGGCACATTCATCAGTAGCAGAGGTTAAAAATGGGTTTGAAAGCCACAAAAGCTCATGCCATATTCGCTGAAATATGCAAATTACTTAAAGTTTCTGCTTTCCTGCAATGATGAAAAAGGGAAAAGGATGTTTTCCCTCCATGTTCACTTCCAAAGTTTATGAAGGTATTTATGCACACCTTACATAGACCACTTATTGAAACAAACACACCCCCCAAACCAAAACCAGCATACCCTTTCTAAAATGAACTTAATTACTTAATGGAAGGAACTTCCTGGAACGGTTTAATTAATCTTGGGGTGTTCCATGAGTTGGTACCTGCCTGCCAGTAGATATGGGATAAACTGTTGCATTTGAAAATGAAAAGACAAAATACAAATTGAAAAAAAACCAAAAAACCCTCAGTCACTGAAAAGCCATAACCAGATATGTTTTTACACGTATTTGAACCACTCTATCTTCTATTTCAAAGAATTTTCTGCTGTCCTGTCTCTGACAAAGAAAGGCTTGTGCTCAGCAGAATTGCTTGGCTGAGAAGTGCAAGATCTGCTGTGGCTTAGCACTGTCAGAACTCACATCTTTCTGCAAAGTCACCCTTTGCCACCTTTCCTGTTCTACTGCATAAAGCAAAGCAACGAGGGACAAAAAATGAAGTTATTGCTTGAACTTTACCAGAAACTCCCATGGACATCAGTGCAGGATCCTTTATAGCAGTACCAAGAACCAGGACTGAAATCAGCATTCATCCTACAGCTTTTAATCTGGATCCCAAGGGAAATGTGCTGGGATCCTAAGGTACACACAATAAACCTGCATGAAGAAGCAGAACAGAGCATGCCAAGGTTTGTGACCCACTGCTCAGGAGTGCTGCTGTTGGCACTGATCTGGCTCCCTTCCAACAACATCTTCACTGCAGCCTCATTCTCGGCGCCTCAGCGCTCCGCCGTGTCCCCACATCCTCTTTTGAACGCCTGGGATAAATGGAAGAAATAAGCTCTGCTGAGCCACCAAACCCTTTAAATCAGTGGTGCATAAGAGTCACAGCTATAGCTCCCAGGCAGGGAACTCAGCACGAAAACCGAGTCTGTGCTGTCCTTACTGCTCCTTACACTCACATTTCCTCTCACACAACACTGTTCTGCAGAGACCAGGATGCCTGGGGCCCTCTATAATAAAGCTCATCAGGTACAGTAAAGAGAACTTGGAAAATATTAATCAGAGCTGTTACCTAAGAGTCTGAAATATTTAGAGGCTAATCTGGTAAGATTAGTACAGTAGCAACGCTCCAGGGCAGCTGCTTTTTGAACAACACTAAACACAGAATAATGCTTTGCATACCTAAGAAAATAATCCTACCCCATGCTGTCAAACACACCAGCAGTAAAATACAATACTTACAGTCACTAAAGGACTTGATGCAAGTCAGCAGTGCTGTGTACACCATTAACAGGTGCCCTGTATTCAGCAACAGCAAACCAAAACTATCTAACACCCCAATTCCTTCAAAAGGTACTCTTTTTATTACAGTGCAAATTCACAATTATTTAGGGCCAAAAACTTGAGAAAAAAAACCCCTATTCATCTGCATCTCAAAAATTCATATAATAAGAAATGATGGGGAAAATAACAAAAGAATTTCATATTTGGAAATACTGCCTTGAGTACTATGAACAAAATACCATATATTCCAAAAACATTCATTTGTGAGCAAAACCCACCCCCATCAAGGCCCTCTCAACAAACAGCTGTATTCTGATAAAATGCCAGCCTACTGCATGCATGTGGAGAAGTCACTTTGCCCAAGTGTTAACGTTGGCAAAAGGTTCTTGCTACAGAGAAAATGAAAAATTACTTGTCAAAGTAGATAAAAGATCACATTTTGTACGGAGACTAAGTGACTCCAGGTATGGATGTCAAAGTAGATGGCCTCAAATTACCAGCTCTTCTGTCATGGAGACACTCTCGCTTCATTGCTGCTAGCTGAAGACTGACAGTCTTTAAAAACATAATTTCCCAGATAAAATTAGCTAATTTAAAAAAGAACACAAACCCAAGAGCTATTCCAAAACATATAATTCTGTGTTGGGAGTCCCCAGGGAGAGCAGTTGAGATAATTGACTCTTATCTCTTTATCCCACAGGCTTTAGTTGATTTTCAGAGCACCATAACACAGGTGTGCGTGCATTTCTGTGTGCACACGTGCCCAGAGCAGTTCTGTGGAATCAAATCCTGGATCTGTGATGTTAAAAGGAACAGCTGGAGCGACACACCTTTAATTATTCATGTATGAAAACAACAAAATTGGATGGAATCGTTGCACAAAAGAATGGGGGACTAAAATGTACACCTGCACCTTCATGTCTTCATTTATTAGACAACCGTGTCATTTACTGGAAATCCTGTGTTTCAGGGTGAGCCAACTCCTGTTTGCAGCTGAAGGCCTGCTTTTGTAAGTTTAACAAGATTTTTTACAAAGCAACAAAAAGCCTTACAGATGTCATCAGATTAAGCCTTATGAGGATAACTGCATGGATTAAAAGCAAGTCTGACACAAATTTTTGCTATGAGCAAACTGATGTCTCAGCTGCCAGTGTTGATGCTTTAAGCACTAACGTTTTTAACTATTTTTGCATTCATCAGAACATGTAAGAAGAGGAATAAAGACACAAGAATTTCATGGAGTGTTAACTAATAAAAGGACAAGCTGTAATACAGAGATGTTACATCAATTCAAAATAAAAGGCTCAGGAAAGTATACAGCGTACTTTAATGGAGAAACTGCAACTGCCCAATCATCAAAATTAGACTTTATCCCTTTTAATATTTAGAGTGCTAAAAATCCCTGGAAATAGGTTTATATAAACAATATGTAGGGCCTACACATGGACAAAATTGGCTATTGGGGAGTTGTAATCATTGGGTAGGACACAGCCTCCCTTCTTGGCTCTCCTCTCTTAAAATATATAAAGAGAGACATATAAACAATTTATATAATGACCACTCAGAGGAGCACAAATGTTCATTTTTTAAATGCTCCCCTTTCATGAAGACCAAGCCCCAAGGTATTTAAGGGCATCAGCTTAAGAAAACTAAGTTAGCTTAGTTTAAATATTTCAAACAAAAAAGAAAGCAGAAAATTGCAATCCTGTGGCATGACTCAAGAGGAATCACAGAAAAGAAACCTCTCACACAGGAGCCAGGTATGCCCCAAGCAGCCTTAAACAATGTTTGCAAAGCAATTACCACTGTATTTAAGGCACCTTTATTAAGTAACAATTACCTTCAGATAATCTAGGCTAAGTCTTTCAGTCAGTAACAGCAATAACTACATCTAAATTTCCTAAAATTTTTCAGTCTTGGCCTTTTTGGTTTTCAGTTTTAAAAGCATTACTTCACCAGAGTAAAGACCATCAAGTAAAACCAAAAGGTGGTAACTGTGGATTCAAGGTAACCTAGAAGAGCTAAATTGAAAGCTGATTAGAAAAACTGTGAAAAGAAATAAGAGAATATTAAAAAATAGCTTTAGTGATGTTTATGTCAGATACCAAACATTTTAAAAGCTGAGTAATAATCCAGTTCTTGTATGCAACTTGAATCCAGTGCCCACTGCTATATAAATATCCTAACAAAAAAATATTTGTTATTAATCCCAACTCTGACCAAGGGAATCCTGAAAACCTAGTACTTGTATATGCAGTCATGGCTTTTTGGTCTCCCACTGCTTTAGGTGAACAAGGGCTCCTACAACTGGCCCTCCTGGCAAGTGGAGGCACCTAAAGCATTCTGCCCTTCTCCCCTGTTACCCTTCAGATCATTATATTACACCTACATCGTAGCACCATGGAAATGCAGCAGGGCTCAAGAGCCAGCTCTCAGGTCTGATGACTGCATTAAACACCCTGTCAATTCCCCTCTTCCTGACAGAAATGGCATGCAAATTTATCCTCATTCAACCAAACATTTTGCCCCCTCTCTTTTGGAAGGCTGATGGAAATATGACATTCCTGCCCGTTTCTTCCCCCCGAGATGCACAGCACTTTTTCCTTTCACTAATAATACAAAATAAGAAATCAAATAATTTCAGGCTAAAAATTGAAAAGGATAAAATAAATCCAAACCCAAACTCAGTAGTGACTTAAAATACAAACATTCATTTTCTTAAAGGAAGTACTTTCAAATCTGTGACTACACAGGAATTTTCTGCTAGAAAGCAGATATATTATGGAGAAAATAACTGGAAGAGAAGATGTTTCTAGAACCTATTTGGAAGAGTGTCCTGGTCACTTTGATGCAATATGATCAAGAAATTATGGTAAAGAAGATGTTTTTAACAAACTACCTTCATGAGGAATTTAATAAATGATCATGTAATGCCATAGAACACATGACCATTTGCTATCTAATGGAATACAATCCTTATTTATTAAGGATTTTCTTTCCCCCAGCTGTGATGCAAATGGCCACAGAGAAAATTCCAGTTGGCTGTTCTGAGGCACTTAACCACTCTAAGAAGCTGAGCAGAACAAAAAGCTGTAACAAATACACTCCAATAAATAAACACTTGTAAACATTTGCACAAGTGCTTTCCATATGGACTGCATGTGTTGGGAAGAACAGCACACAATTCCAGTGTGACCCAGTATTTCCATGAAGGTGTCTCTGCCCTGATTGCTGCTGAAACAGCTCTCAAGGACCTGCAGGTCAATGAGCCTGTAAAGAATCTGCCACAGCAGCTTCCCAGGTAAGTGATAATCGTGCAGGCAGAGTTGTGCTTTTATCACATTACTCATCCCACACACAGAACTGCTCTGCAAAGCAGCACTGTAAAGTAAATAAGGGAGACTAATTATGCCTGCAGAAACAAATCCCTGACACTCATGATCAAGGAATCCTGTCACATTTCATTTCAGCTACAACAAAGAACTCAAACCATATTTCCATGAGGCTAAACTTTCCATTTCCTACAAGAGCTTCCAAGCAAGAACATGCATCTGGAGAGAAAACCAAACCAGCAAATTGCACTGCTAAAACACTGCTGTGATGGGGGACAGAAAACCCAAGTGCACTGGAATTGCCTCATCCAACTCCCAGTGCCAACTGTGCAATGTGAACTAGAGGGGAAAAGCCTCTCTTGTAGGCTCTGCCCTTAAATCCGTGTTAGACACTGCATAAAATAGGCTGAAGGTAGTTTTTCAGCATATACATATGTACATGCCAAAAGTATCATTACTGTCCTGCTCATCTCCTGAAAATACAGATATTCAGAAAAAGCTGCTACTCTGCTTTGGTTTCTCACAGGAACTGTATGCAAGACCTTGTAAACAATAAATAACTTTAAGGTTATAAAGCTCACTTTACCTCAAGCTGGAGTAAATCACATTTAAAATGGAAAGTTCATTTTCAAATAAAGTTGTCTCTAGGAATTCTTGCCAACCCTCCCTGTGAGAAGATGACAAAAGAATATACAAGGCAACTTTATTTGCTCTTAATTCTTGTAGACTGTGGCATTACAAATACTTGTTAAGACCTTTGTCTACAAGAGAAAAGTGCTCTCATTTATGTTATGATGTTGGCATAAAACCAAAGTTTATGCTCTCTTAATTCAGCTTAAAACAAAGCATCAGCTAATTTAAACTGGAACAATTTCCCAGTTTACAGAGCAGTAGGTGGCCGCAAAGAAATAGCTACCTCAGTTTAAAAATAAATTAGCTTTTGATTAACTTGGGAGAGCTTTTATATGCAGACAGACCTAAAATTCTACTTCCTACGTGGTAAGTGTAACATTAATTACCACCGTGCTGGAAGTGTTACATTAAAGGGAATCAGTGGGACCTGAAATATCGCACATTTGCGGTGAGGATCACGCATCACATCATCTTTTCTGAAAGAAGTCAAAAGCCCATAAATTACAGTAGGAATGTAGTCACACCCCTCAGTGATGTGGTTACAAACATCAGACAGATCTGAGCTCATTTTCTGAAGACCCATACAAAAGTCAATGAAGCACAACCACCAATCCACTTAATCACAGCAGGTACCACCTTTGAACGACTGTTTGTTTAGTTTGGTAACAGGACAACCCAATCACTCATCCTCCACTCCAGGGATTAAGATGGACTCCTGTGATGGCAATACCAAGTATCACAATATGGCATTTCAGTGATGAGTATTTTTCCAAATTAAAAACCTAATTTAAAACCAAAAGAAATATTAAGATAACGGGTCTTCTCTAGAAGCAGACCGAGTCCACATCTTCTCTAAATCATTTCTTGATTATGCTCTATATTATTCTAATGCACAGCAGCCCTTGGAGATGAAAAAATGGTTAATTCTGAAGTGATGGCAGCATTTGGCAGGCCATGGACCTGCTCCAGCAAAAAATTATTTCCAGGACAATAAAGTCAACTTCACAGAAAATTCTGTATTTTACGGAATTAACTATTACTTTCTCATGTTATACAATACCACTGTCAATTCACCTTCTCCCTTCCTTCATCTGATGGGGTTTTTTATGTCTGTGCAAGCAAAGAAGGCTAAAGCAAATTTTATAGGACCAAGTCCCTGCATTTTGTGTTACCAGCTTTGAGGAAAAAGACCTAAAACGGATGCAACAGGCCTAAAACATGATTGTAGTGACATCTCTGTGATTGGTGCCCTCTTTCACAACCATGAATCCTGAATATTCTGAATGGGAGCAATAGGAGCATCCCAGAGACCAGCTCCATCCATCCCACTGCACTTTATCCCCTCTTAATTTGTTTATGGTAACAACAGAGGAAACATAGGGGATTGTGTTTCTTATGGTCACAAAACGTGAAAAAGCACTGGCTGAAAAGTGTCTAAGAAGAAAAAAGTCAGATTAGGTGACTGCTTTCCTGTTCCCATCCGTGTGGTCCATCCATCCAAACCTCTCTGTAACCTGGAGAACCACAGGCCTCTACAATTACCCCAGACAACATTTAAGCAGCAGGAGCTCACAGTAAGTTAACAGAGCAAAACACTGCTATGCCCAGACAGAGTGTTCCCATAATGATCCCACTCCATCTCTATCCACTGGGCTGGGCTCAAAACCATCTGTATTATTTTCTGAGTGAACGTGCCTTCCCCCTCTATCAATTAACTATCACAGTAAGTCATGCTACCACAGCTGAAGACAACTATAAATTACTGTCATTTCCCTAACGTGCAGATTCACAAGTGAATGATGATCCCAAATGATTCCATGTGTTTGTTTTACAAAAAGCAGGGAATGCATATTGACTTAATAGATGACAAACTTGAGGCTTATGATGAGAAACTGCCATTGTCTTTTAATCACAGTCTCACAATAAATCAAAATTAGAGAGCTTGTCCTGTCCTGCGGGACCATTTGTAAGATTGCAATTAGCTCAGCGACAACCCACATAAACTTGGATGGAAATGCTGCAGGAGAGAGCTGAACCCAGTCTGTATTCACAAACCCAGACTACTAGCTGCAGTTGAAATCTCCTTCTAAATATTCCTCTCATTTAACACATCCAGTAACTCCCAAAATACATATATGCTACACAAGATAGCTGCAAGCCAGTCAGCTGCAATTGTGGTTTTACATCATCGAGTCCTTCCCGGCAAGACTGCACAGTCAAACTCAACACAAGCCCGGCACTAACACCATCAGACCAAGTAGAAATTGCTGAAACATGACTAAATAACTCTCAAGGTCACCTAGTAAATAAATGCACACCAAATTATTAATCAAACAGCACTACTTGGGCAGTACAATCGCTGAGACACGAGTGCTACTCACTGCTGTGCAGCACAGGGGCAGGAGCTGTGGATTTGATTACAATGCAATACCAGAACATCTTCAGTGCACAGGTATCAGGAGCAGAGTGTCATGCTCGGCCCAGTATGGCTAGAAAGAGAAGCTGGATGCATTTAAAGGAGACAGACATGTAGAGGACAAACTAAAATTAGAAGCACATTCCCATGGGCAGTCCATGAGAATACTAACACCCTGGTGAAACCACTATAAAAAGAACTTCCAAATTTGGAAGGTGACTAGGAGGAGAGAGGTATCATTAAACCCCTCTCAACTGAAGAAAATGCCTGGATCAGCAGTTTTACAGGAGTAGAAAAGTCTCCAGTGCCGAAATCTGAAAAAGGCCAGCCTGAACTGAGCAATTATGAGCTATTTATCCACTGCCAGTGATGGAGGTTGGTGTTATTTGTGGGTCAGAGGATTCACTCCGTGCCAGGATGCAGCAGGAAGACGAGGAGCAGACCAGCTTGCATCCTTTGGAATGCCATGCCTTTGGCATGGATACTCCCAACAGCAGTGCAACAAAACCAGGGTGAACAGGGAATTTATGACTTTAAAAGCAGAAAAGTTTGAAGGAGCGAGCCCCGATTTTCCATGTGCTGTTTCCAACATCTAAGATATTATAAAATCTCTTACTGAAGTGGCATTCCATTAAGAAAGACGGAGAAGATGCATATAAAATGCAAAACATAAGCAGAAAAGGGATTTCTGCATATAACATGGCACAGACAAGTTCAGCCTACAAAAAGCTCTTCCAAATCCACATCTTGGAAACCCTGCAATCCCAAGAGTCTGTTGCTGTTTACAGTTTTTAGTCAAATTACACTTTCTTTAGGAATTTATGTCACAATATTTAAAAATGAATGCAAATGCAATTTTAAGAGAAGAACAAAAACATCCTAACAGGGATGCAGCTATATTGGGTAATATCCACTCTTCCTTCCAGTACCTGGTTTGCTGATCTGCAGGGAAGACTGAAATAAGTCTTCTCCAGGGGGCAAATGGCAAGACAAGAGGCCACAGCCACATGCTGGAGTCTGAAAAATTCCAGCTAGGCACAGAGTTATTTATTTATTTACATGGATAGGAAGGTGATCAAACACTGGAGAGGTGCCTGGAGTGGCTGGGCCATCTCCTTCTCTGCAGTCTCCAGATTCAGCAGGATGGGCTCTGATTTACCTAAACTTACTGGGCACAGTTTGAGGAGGGAGTTGGGACTGGATACCTTCCAGAGATCCCTTCCAACCCACATGACTCCATGATCCATGACATTTTCTTGCAGAGGGCTGGGTATGTAAGTAAAGCAAGATGTCTGTGCAGATGGGAGTAGCCCCACAGATTGTCTCTCCTAATGAGGTCCCCTCTGGAAAAGGAGCACAGACATTCCAAAGCTCCACAGTGAGCTCCCAAAGCACCACTCCTGATCTTTGGTTGCAAAGTCAAAACACGACCCAGGGTCCAAAGTCAGGAGTCCTGCTTTTTGCCTCTTTCTGCTCCCAGCTCACATGCCCAGCGTTTCCCTGTCCTATTCCTTCTCTCTGCTCCCATGTGTGAACAGATCCTTTTCTGTTTGCCACAGGGAAATAGGGGGGGTGAGATGGGATGTGGCTCTCAGGTGGCACAGACAGCCCAGCACTTTTTCCTTGGAGAGACTTCATCCAGAAGCAGGGTGACAGGGTGACAGCTCACCCACCATGGGTTAGGATGCCAAACACTCCAAATGGGCAGATTTAGGCTGCCTAGGAAAGAAATGCTGCCTGAATTGTAATTCCTTATTTTCTCTAGGCAAAGGGAACAAAAGCGTCCCACAGAGTGGGTTCAGCCCAGAGCCACAAATGCCAAGGGCTGAGGCAGGATTATCACAGAAAACACACAACAAGTTTTACCACCCCTGCAGAAGCTGCTCTAATGCCATCAAGTGATGCCCATCCACACCACCCAATATCCTGCAACCTGTTTTCGCTTGGGGGTTGGTTTTTCCTCACCCTCAGATCAAGCAAAAGTTCCCAATATTTGGGTATCAATCCAAGAACCAGTGCAGAATTCACCAATTACACCATCATCGACATAATCTGTAAAAGCAAAGAAAACAGAACTTTCAATATCCCCTAAAAATGCGCTAAAAATGTCTGTGCTAACTTTACTGAAAGAAAAAGCTTAGTTTAGCTGAAGTAGTAGAGATATCTGTTTTTGGAGGAAAGAGTCCAGAGGAAAATTACATATTTGTGGTTTAGCTGGGAGTCATGATGTCTATCCGTATGCATAACACGTGGTTGCAGATTCATAACAAACCAAGCTTTCAAACAAAAAAATGTAAGTTCTGAGAGATCCATCTTGTGTGTGCAGAGAGAGAACAATTCATTTCAGTAGAGCTTATTCCATGGCTCTTGAAGTCAGCAGTGCAGCCAATTATGAAACTCTTCATTCCAGCAAAGACAGAGAAAGTAAAGCAGAACAAGAGATGAAAATTCAAGTGGGAAGTGTGGCAGCCACCCCAGCGCTCACCCCCCACAGCAGGATCCTCAAGAGATGTGTTTAAATTCCACTTCCCATTTCTGTGGATAACTCTGTTTTACATTTTAAATGACTGGCTGCAAAAGTGGAGTGGACTTCAGGGAAAGAAAAAATGTTTAGGAGAATCTGGACACACTGTGAAAAGAACTTGCATGCATTTAAGGAAAAATACAAACAGAGGCTTAAGTGGAGACGGAAAATGCTTCAAGATCTGGTTCACACTTGATTTATATTGAATCATTACCTATTTTGGTGCAAATTAGGCATGTACTTTCTGAGGCAAAAAATTACAAAATTGGTGGCAAACCTTAGTAAAACCTCATTTCCTCGGTCTATTATGGATACCGCTACAGTTATCAGGGATATTACAGCCAGCAATGCTTCACTTGAGCTAAAATAACCTTGTGCTCCATTAAAGGAAAGAGAATTAATGTAGCATGGCAAAAAGTGGTGTCATTGTCTGCACTCAAAGACATTTTTATGCTTCACAGTAACCCAGAAAATCAAAACTTAAAGATGCAATGCCACTCTTAGCAGACTAGAAGTATTCTGCTGCAAACAAAAGAGACAAAAGCTGTAAGAGGGAATAAAGCTGCCTTCCCCCTACTTTGCTGGCACACTCAGACCACATTATCTGATGCTTCATATATGGCTCATGCTGAAAATCACTGACACATTGATTAGCACTACATAACTTACAGTCTTTTAACTACTGTGGGCTTTGATACTCCACTCACTTCAGGGCCACCAACAGCTCTCCACAAAGGGTCTTCCACACCAAATCCTTACAACAACACAAGTGAAAACATTCAGCCTTTTCCTCTTCAACATCAACATACATTCCCAACAACTTCACCAACTCAAAGGAATCAGATGCACAGCAGTAATAAAAACTGCTGAGAAGGAGAAAGCCTGCAGAAAACCCAGCTGCAACAAACCCCACTATGCCCCCCTGTGTGCTCTTGCCTGGTGCAGTCTCGTTCCAGTACATTTAATTTCACAAATAGCAACTGCAAAACCAGCTTCTGTATTCTGTTGTTGCACTCCACTAGTCACTTACTTGCTGTAGCCATGGCTGACTTTAAACATTCAAATCTTGTATTTTAAAATACTCATTAAATTGGCTCTTACATTAAATATGAAATCATGTCATATCACTGGTTTATTTGGTTTCTTGATACTTTATTTTAATCCTCTCAAGGAGTGAATGGTTCACCTTATGCATCACGGAAATTGCAAATTTAATTAATTCAACAGAATGGATGAGATTTAAAATTGTTCAAGTGATCAGCTCATCTAAGCAATAAAAATAATTAAAGGAAGTGAGATTCTCTAATGCATCAGTCCCATGTAAACTAGAGCTTTATATTTATAGAAAAAGTTCTATTTATTTAGTTGCACAGCTATAGTTAATACATCCCTGGGGACCATACTCATTGAGCATAAATTTATATAGCTGGGGATGGGTTTGATTTTCACTGCATCAGAAATGAACTATATATTTTTGACATGAAGTAAAACCTTAAATTAAGCTCAGAGAAATAAGTGTGCTCAGGAACTACATCTGTTCAACTTGAACAGGCCTAATTTTTACCCTGTGTTTGGTTTAGAGAGTAACTTAACTAATACCAGCTGAGCTACTCACAACTGTGCCACAGTAAGATAAAAGAAATACAGAAGGGAGTTACTGCATTCACATTTTCTATACATTAATAGTGTTTCTCTTGAGATTCTTGGGACTTTATGCACACTTGGCGAATACAAACATAAAGGACATGTTGTGCATAAAGTCACAAGCCCCCCTACATATCTTGAATTATCCTCTGTTCAAAAACAACAAGACAATAAGCAGTTTCTTATCTTCCCCCATGTGAGGAATTGAACCACTTGAACGCTCATGCTTTGTGTTACGGTGGGGAGAGAAGTGACCCCAAAATGCAGGCTTTTCCTACTTGTGGCAAAAGGAGTAAGCTGGACACCAGCACAGAGTGTGGTGAGGAGCAGTGCCACGTAGGGGTGATACCAATTTCCTGAGCCATTGATGAGAAGTTCCCAGCTCAAAGCATGGAAAGGAGCAGACTCCAAGTGGACACCAACACACTCATGAAACCAGAGTAGGGAATTGTCTTTTTTCCTGTGTGCCAGTTTGTTCTGAATCTAGGCTGCCTCTTGGCCTGCTGCAACACCAGCCTGCCTTGGGAAGACGCTGCCCCATGCTCCCATCTGCTGGTGCAGCTCCAGTTGTTCCAGGAGCAGAGCCCATCCTGCTGTCAGAGCACACTTGTGGTGATGCCTCAGCATGGCTGAACCAGTAGATCCGCAGGAATGGGCCCCATCTCTGCCTGGCAGTCCTGCTTACCTCTAAGTACCCTGACTTACAGAGCCATTCAGGGACAGCCAGGCCTTGTGCCAAAAGGACTTCATTTATCACCTGAAGGGCTGCCACATGTCAGTAAAATCTGCTGCTGCCTTTGGGGAAGGGCTGAAGATTGATCAGAGTCAGACTTGAGCCTGATGTTGCTGGCTAATGGACCCTGCCTGCCTGCCATAGCTTGTACACTTGTCTGGAAGGCCTGGGAGGAGGTGGCAGAGGCAGGGAATGATGGGCTGTAAGCAAGTGAGAATGCAAAGCCAGCAGAAGCCCCTCCAGCAGTTACAGAGAGATCTTCACAGTCTAACTCCCATTAGGAAAATACTACTCAGCATAAATCCTGCAAGAGCCAACTCCACTTGGGGAAAAACCTCCATGGTTTTACCAGGTTTGAATCAGCAGTTTTCCAGAATGGGTCAGAGCTTGTATCATGAGGCTAATGCAGATTTTAAAATTATTTGCGATCTCATAAACCAAAATTAGCAAAGCAGCTGTAAATCAATGCCAAACATGGTAACAAGATGGTGCAACAGTGTTACACCACCCAAAATATGTTGATTGCAAGACTAGAAATCAGAGTGCTAAAACTAACTTTACCCAAAGTTAAAAGAGAACCAAGAAATCCAAGTTTACCAAAAGAAGATAAAGGTGAGAAATTAGGAAAATGACAATGGATTTCTCGGTGGAGAGATGGTTACTTAGCAGTTTTCTTTTCAAACTTCTAAATTAAAAAATTGGGAGCATTAGTACACATGGAACTGCTGGAAAGGTAATAGCTACCCAAAGATGACAAATTCAGTGTGGGTATGTGCTGAGCAAAGGAGGTAAGCTTTTAATGTAAGCTGATGTGAAATCTCACAAAGAAAAAGCACTAGATTCTCTGAACAGCAAGGCTTAACCTACATCTCCATCCATTTTCAACTCTGTAAAAAAGCAACCCTCTGCATACTGATGTACAGCCATGTCACCACAGTAAGAACCTGAGAAATATGGCAATGCTGAAAATCACACTAATGCACCAACTCCTGCAGCCCAGGAGCTGTTAGCACAGGAACATGAGCTGTGTTTGCCTAGAAATTTCCTAGTGCAGGGTAGGACAGGTCAAATTACTCCAGCATAGCTGGAAGAGGAGAAAATACCAGTATTGCCAAAGACTGACAGGGAAGAAAGGATTCTGAGCCCCCTCAAATTTTCTTCTCAAGGCCTGCAAATTTAGCTAATGGCTTTTGCCTCATTTTAATTCCCAGACAAAATTCAGCAGGGCTCGCTTTCTACTACAGCAATACAAAGCACTGAGGTCAGAAGAGGCAGAAATCACAACAAGGAGTATTGGTTAGGTGCAACTGGAAAGGATGAGGAAATTCTTTTAAACAAACTTTCACATATATATTACTTAAGTGGGAAATGGAAATTTGAAATAAGAGAACAGAAAACACTGTAATCCACTTGCCTTATTTTTCTGACACCACTCATTAGGCATCATAACTACAAGGCTGGACAGAGAAGAAATAATACAATTCTTAAAAGGATGAATAAAAGAAAGAGATGCTGAAAAATGAACTGAATTAGTTATGTGCAAAGTGGTGTCTGCATAGAAAATCTCAACTTTCAGAGATGTACTGGAGCTCTGCCTGTAAAAGAAGTGAGACAACTTCTACAAGGAAGATTTCTGTGACACCTCTTGGCTATGAAGGTGAACAGTAAGGACTGCATAGAAACCGAATCATTTAACATTTGGCCTTTCTTCAACAATATTTAGCTTTCCAAAAATAACTGCCTGTACACGGTCGTCTTTAATTGGTTGGGTGGTTTCTCAAACTAGATCTCGTATTTCCTACGGAAATCCCACTGAAAAAAGCAGTTACCATTTTTTTCTTATTTTTCTTAACTTACTTGTTGTTAGAGCTGAGCTCCCTTCCTCTGGCACACTTCCTTTTTTCACTCTTAGTGCTTTTCGGTGTGATGCAGCTCCATTACTCACCAGAGATGACAGTTTAAAAGGGGATGTGATAGTGACCCAAGCATAAGAGCTCCAGCAGGGTGCTGGCAGCACTTGGAATGATTTTAGGGTCATGATTTAGCTGGCTGAGGGCATGGCTGCCAGAGAAGGGATATGACAGAAACGACGCCTGCTGCCAAACCCTGGCATGCCAATTCCAGGTCACAAAAACCTTCTCTCAGACAGATCTAGAACATGGCAGTTTTTCTGAAACAGGAGCAGAACTCTTTGTCCATTATCCCTTGAACTGTGCACTTTGGTGCAGGTGGTGATGCACAGTTTGTGCAGACTTGCAGAGCCCTACCTGCCTGTCACCAAAGCTGTCACTGCCTGTTTGCACTCCAAGCCAAAGCTCACAGATACAAACTGTGCATGTGGAACAGCTGGCTTGCCACAGAGCAGCTGAACCCCATCCTAACACTGCTCCAAGCCACCCGACAAGATACAGACTTGTGACCACATGGAACCAATTTAGACTTTTGTTTCAACTGAGTTCTGTGCATTTCAGCCCTTCCCCTACATCAGTTGACTGCTGTATTTGGTTTGTTTTCCCTGGCTTGTGGAAGCTCAGGAATGTGTTCTGGTTCCAGTACGGCCCAGGCCAATGGCTCTGGAGTCTGACTACACCGTATGTGTAACCACAGCTGCAGAAGGGCTGCACCTCCTCCCTAAAAGGACTTGTATGTTCCCTTATTTCTCACCACTTTACAATGCAAAACCTTTGGTGGGATAAAATAGCACAGGTAACAATCCTCTTCCTTCTTAACCAAATTTCTAGGTCAAACCTGTAAGCTTAAGAGAGGTGCTGCAGAAATTTGACATGTCCTTTCGAGTTGCGCTATATTTGCTTTCACTTTCACTTTATCATTAAAAGGAAGGAGCTGATTTCATCCAAGGCACCAAATAATTTCCGTAGTCTGAAAACACCCTAATGGACAGGAAATTCCCACCCTTCTCAGGTACAGCAAATATTCTTGTGAGAGATACTCTTGGCATATAATTCAGTGCATGGAAAACTGAAAAACACAGCGACAGTTCTCTTAAGATAGAGGTACTTACCTGTTTACACTGTTTCTAAAGCAAGGAGACAGACACACCCCACCCTCCAAAATAACTTTATTTTTTGCTTTACATGGTTAGAAAACACGACTCTGGAAATAAAAGGAGCAGAGCTCTCTTCATCTTGGAAGGACAATCTCAAACACAAAACACAGTATAAAATAAGCATCTCACTAAAACCAGCACTAATTATGGACATTGGTCTGTCTCATTGTGCAAGAGACACTACCAGCTGAAATTCTTCTGCAGGTCTCCAAAAATCATGAACAATCCTGGAAACAGTCCCTCCTACACACTGCTCAAAACTCCCCAAATACCTGGCACAGAGAGTTCATTGATGGCAGAGCAATGGCTCAAAGATGAGAACACTGAACGCTGCTCTCAGTGATCCATCAGATTATTGCATCCCATAGCAGAATTCGTAAGGAGCACCACATAATAAAGGAAGAGTCTTGCCTGGAGATATTTGCACTTGATTTCTGAGCTACTCTTTGATATTTGTTAATTTCCATTTCCCCTATATTTTCTAAACTGATAAACACTGTATGAAGCAAGGAAATGTTCCTACCAATATTAGGATGCTTCAGGAGGCGACAGATTCTGGCTTCTCTTTCCAGTTTCTGGTGATCTGCATCAAAAGGAAGTAAAACAGTTGCTGTTAGTATGAAGATGAACACAGTTTATTTCTTTAGAGTATCATCACATCATCATCATCCCCATCTGACTGGATCTTTAAAAAACATCTCCTTTTCTTTAGATCCACTAACATTTTCATCCAAACTGTAATGAATTGATTATTTTTAACCTTTGGGTAGAGCAGGAGGCTGGAGGTCTGGACTTGTACATCACGGAGCCCCTAATGACATTTCTGGAGATCAAGTACTACTGCTTGTGTCCAACTCTGTTTTCTACAAGAAACAACACAAATATTCCAAAACACTGACTTCGGAAAATACAACTGCTTGATATGTAAAAAATATGAACCTTGAAAATATTAAGAAATTAACAAGTTCAGAAAAAGTTGCTTGGGATGGCAACTCTAAAGAGTCAAAAATTTAGCATCAGATGTTAAAATCAGAAAGTTCAATCCTTAATGCAAAGTGTCCAGTTAGATATGTAGGTTAAAAGAACTACAACAGATTTAAAATAAAACACAGAAAGCAAACACCACCACTTTTGTAAGTTAACATGCTTATCACTTCAAGTTTTTCACAACACATTTTAAAGAACAAGAGGAAAGAACAAGAAGGGAAACTTTTTCAATTCTTCTGCAGTTTCTGCTTCCTAATATTTGCAGTCAACTCTAACAGCAGCTGAAATGATTTTACATATGTTAACAGTTCAGATTATTTTCACGTGCTTTTAAGATCTGGGATCGTTCTTGAGCTAGTCATTACTTGTCAACTGACCCATCATACCTTCTGAGGCCTCAGAGTCTCCACCACTTCATGAGAAAATCTGCCAGCTTAACTCTCTATACCTTAATGTTTTGTTTATTAAAAAAAATAATCAGAATAATCAGAAGTTCAAAGTATTAAAAAGAATTATCAGTTAAGCTGCAATATAAGCTTAAAGCTTATTTTTACAAGTTAAACTCTGCCACCGAGGTTTCCTGTTCAGATTTTTGAATTCAGTTGCAGCAAGGCTGAAACATAAGCACAGACATCTACAGTTACAGCACCTTCATGTCCAGCAGCTCTGGCTGTAACTTAATCTTGGGCTGAACACTTGGCACATTACCCAGAGCAAGCAGAGAGATGATCTGCAAGGCAAACTGAACTAAGCTGGGGTGAGAACAAAGATGAAAATGTGAACATTGCCTCAAAAGCAAAGAAACAATCCAGGGGCTATTGGACATTTAGTGCAGGAGCTGTGTCTCTGGCGTTTAACCAGCTCTACCTTCAAAGGCTCTTCTGTACCACCTCCAGCTATATTTACAGATCAGCCAGCACAGCCAGAAACCTGGAAGGTGTCCGATAGTTTTCTATGAAGTGCTAAAAACATCCTGTGCCGACTCTTCAGGAATAACACAGATACAATGAAGAGCTTCATCTCCAACTCTGAATAAAGTATAAACATTTGAAGGTTTTTTTTGCTATTAACTGCTGTATCACAGCTTCTCAACTGACACCAGATATGATTAATTTTCAGCTCTCCTTACAGACATGACAGTGGGCTCAGATAACAAATGCTAGAGGTGAACACTTTCAGATATGAGGAGAAGCTAAAACGCTACAGCATGATTTAAGAACAATAACTATATTGATTAGAAAAGCACTCCTGTTATTTTTCAAATCACAGTGAAAACATCTTAGAGATACTGCTGGATGCACTGCAACATATGAGGATAACATCTACATCATCATCACCATCGTTATCATTGACTGCATCATATATCCCCAGGTTTTACTCCAAATGGAACCAATTGATGGACACCAAGGTGTTCTCTGCTGTCACATAAATTAGAACAATGAGCTCAATGCATTTAACTCCTTCAGTTGTTTGTGACACAGTAATTGCTGTCTCACACCTGCTGGGTGACTGGAGGTACCTCACAGCCTGCACACTGTGCTGTGAGGCAGCAGAAAGAGCACTCAATACTCCCTGAGCCAGGGATTTAAATGGACATGAAGGTCCAGAAGATGACAGGGGCGCTTCAGAAAAATGGAGTATTCCTTGGTGCTGTTAGAGGAGTTAAGTCTGCAGTACCTAAGTGTTTGGGGGTGGGACCAAATGCAAATTTAACTTCATGTGGGATCCAAGAAAACGACCCCCCTCTAAAATCAGCATGTTTGTTCTATGAGTTTTAGGAAATACTGTTCCTTCCTCTCTCTGTTTGGTTTATTTACAAGTACTTGCAACTGCAACTGCTGTGCCACCCGCAGCTATTTGTGTTACCCTGCCTGCTGCCAGGGCTCAAGTACTGGGGAGCTAAAGGTGAATGTCAGAGGGCAGGGCACACCGAAATACTTCGAGCACTCAGCTCCCAAACATCTGAAGGGTAAGGTGTGCCACTGCCACTGGGAAAGAAGGGTCCTGCCATACAGCTAGGGAAACTACCTAGCAGCCACCAACTCCCCCAAACCCTGGGAAAGTTTGGGATAGCATCTGGAGGCAAATGTTTATGTTACAACAGTATCACAGGAAAAGTTCTGGAAAAAAATAAATGCAGTAACAGGTCACTGATTGAAATCCAAGAGTTAATTCCTCTCAATTTTGACAGCATATAATACACCAGCTAAAACTGTGTTTACCTGCCAGGTAAATATGAAACAGGAAAAATTATTATCAGGAACAGGAAGGCAAGCTCGAAAGCCACACAGATAATAAAAAGGGATCACACAAGTGCATTTATATACTTGTTTCCTTTCCTCTCTTTTAATTACCAAGACTCAATTACAAACAGGCCTCCTACATTGTCTACTTAAGAAACTGTAATTAAATGAAAAATACAAGCTCAAAAAGCAGCAAAGCAAATGCAGAAGAAGGAATGCTCTACAAATTCTACATTATTTTATGAAAGCAAGTCTCCATTAGCGAACAACAGCCTCTACCACAGCAACAGCCTGTTGCCAAGATTGGAGAAAGATCACTGCCTGTCAGCCACTGATGCCTTCGAAAGGAAACCAGCAATGAGAATAACACAAGTTCATTAATGGAGAAAACTTTACAGCCTACAAGTAAATTTAATCTGACATGGAATCAAAAAAAAAGAAAAAAAGAAAACAAAGATTTAAAGCACTGAACCACAAAAATCTCAGCCTTGACAATAACTAATGAATTTCTGCAAAATCTGAAACAGACAAAATATAGCTGTAAAACTGGGGGTACTCATATACTGTATACATTTAAAATCTTGAACTAATCCTCATTCATATAACAATGTTTTAATAGACCAAAAGCTAATATTATAATTTATGACACCATGCCTCAGAAAAATCAGACTGCCTGCATTGGGTTTCTACTAGGTAAGCAAATAAAATAACTAATTGTTTCAGTAGTAGTAAGTTTTTCCTTAGAAAAGCTTATGTACATAGACTACACACATTTCTTGGATTAAATCATCACTTTTTATAATTAAAGACATATAATGTATATCTTTAATTAGGTATTTCATGTCTTAATATATGAAAAGAGATAATTCATGTCTTGAGCAAATATCTCTTCTACTGAAGTGCCATCAATCTTCACCCAAAGTGCTGATTGTGCATGACCACCCAAACTGAGCTAATCACCAGGGCAGAAATGTGCACCTCCCACCACCTATCAGCACAGGTATCTAAAATGCAAACATCTCCAAAGCAAAGACGCTTCCTAACAAGTATCTGTAGCAACTGTTTGTTGGGGATTAGGTGTCCTTTCTTTTGTCCCTCCTCACCTAGAGAATTTTTCCCATTAGTTTTTGGCAACCCTGACTGTGGGTACTCTTTGGGTGCTTGAGAAGATGAAGAGTTTAGCTGGGCCCAGGGGGAAGTGGGGCAGGTACCAGGGAGGGCAGGGGCAGCTGCAGATGGGCTCGTATTTTCTTTTTGTTATTTTATTATCAGAGCTTGCAGTCCACAGGTTCACACAGCAAAATTTCCACCCCCAACTCCCTGATTTTGTCTACTTTGCTGACAACTGTCCAGAGCACTACAAAGTACCCACAGTCTTGTGGAACATAAATATTTGTGATTTAAGGGCATGCTGTGTATAGGACATGCTGTAACAGACACTTGCTTTAACTCCAAGAATGTGGTTTACACAACCTAACTGCATCAAATGCAGTTTCTAAACTCCCTCTGATGAAGGATTAAGGGTCTGGAAACAGCCCAGTTCTATTTCTTAGACCTGACCATTTCTGTAAGTTGATGTCACCAGCGGGTGTCCTGGTTTCTCCTAGGATAATTCCTGCTTCTTAGTGGCTGGTACAGTGCTTTATTCTGCATTTAGGATGAGAATCATGTCGATCCCACAGTGATGCTTCAGCTGCTGCTATAAGCAGTGTTTGCACTAAATCAGCTTCTCACAGCACCCCACAGGCTGGGGCTGACCTGCTGCAGAGGAAGACCTGCAGCTCCAAGTGGACAAGAAGGGGTCCAAGAGCCAGCAGTGCCTTGGAGGCTGAGGATGCCAGGGGTACCCTGGGGTGCATGGGGAGGAGAGTGGCCAGCAGGATGAGAGGTGATCCTCCCCCTCTGCTCTCCCCCACTGGGGCCACATCTGCAGTACTGGCTCCAGGTCTGAGCTCCCAGCTCAAGACAGGCAAGGAAGGGCTGGGGAGGGTCCTGCAGAGGCTACAAAGATGATGAGGGGACTGGAGCACCTCTCTTATGAGGAAAGGCTGAGGGAACTGGGCCTCTTTAGCCTGGGGAAGAAATGACTGAGATGGAATCTTAGCAATACAGACAAATACCTCAAGGATGCCTGTCAAGAGGATGAGGCCAGACTTTTCCCAGTGGTGCCCAGTGATAGGAGAAGGAGAACACAGAAAGTTACACCTCAATATGAGCAAAAACTGCTTTGCTGTGAGGGTGACTGAGCACTGCAACAGGCTGCTCAGAGAGACTATGCGTTTTCCTTTTCTGGAAAAACTCAACATTCACCTCAATATCATCCTGTACAACCTGCTCCAGCCAAAGCTACTTTAGAAAGGGACTGGATTAGAGGATTTCCAGAGGTCCTTTCCAACCCCAAACATTCTGTGATAAACTTGGGGAAGCCAGCTGGGGGCTGCTGCTCAGGAACTGTGTGGGCACTGGTCAATGAGCAGTTGCATCATGCACCACTTGTTTTGTATATTTTAATTCTTTTGTCATCATCCCCCTCCTATTACATATTAATATTCTCCCTTTTCTGTCTTAGTGAACTACCTTTAACTCAACCCACAAATCTTCATTTTATTTCTTCTGATTGTCTCCCCAATCCTCCTGCAGGGTGTGGGAGGAGAGAGGGAACGAGGCAGTGTGGTGTTTGGCTGCTTGTTGGGTCAAAGCATGACAGTGGGGACCAGCAGCATTACTAAGCCCCTGCCTGAGCTGGTTCTTCAGCAGTTTGCTAAAGACCTTGAGCAGTTTGCAAGCATTTTCAGCCCTTAAGATAAAACAAGAACCACATTTATTCACCTAACAGTCCCATCACACAGCTCTCTGAATTTTCCATTACTGAGTTTGTGCTACAGCAGTGCTCACAGATAAACCCCAGCTACCCCCTCTGCCCTTCTTGAATAAGTAAATGCTAAGCAACACAGTCCCCTTACATTCCCATTTTTCAAAATGAATGCTCCAGCATTCAGTACCTGCTCCTGGGGAGGTATTTGAACAGAGTCTTTACTTATTCCTCTCTTCCCAGTATTTATAGCTCGGAAAGTGGGACATTCTTAGAATAAACAATTACAGACACCGCGAGTGCTCATCTGAGCCACCCCTCCTAATGTTTCCCGAGAAGAATCACGCGCCAGGTGTTCAGTGTTATAAAGGCATCCTCTCCATGGATACCCCGCTCCATAATGGGTAGGAGCATGCAACAACAATAGCACAGCCAATTCTTCCATTAGGCCATTGGTCAAAAGCATCAACAGAGCAGAAATCAGGGCACTGAGTACGCCTCCAGTTATTTCTGTGGCTCTGTTCCCATACACACTTCTCTTCACCAAGCTGCTGAATATCAAGGGAAAGCAAAAGATATTAATTCAAGATGCTTTGTAAAATAATGAACAAACCCTACACCTGTAGAGCTTCTAATTCTGCCCCACGGCATTAAAAAAACAAAAGGCACATTTGTGGTCAGCTGCAAAGGCCTCCAAACAATCACAGTTCTCAGCTGACTGATGTTCCTGCAGGGCTTTCTTCCACTTCCCACCCGCTTTCTGTGTTAATATTTTACCCTTCACAGCGAGCAAAAAATTGATAAATGGACACAAAGACCTGATTCCCATCTACCAAGCACAGATTACAGAGGCAGAGACACTGCAAGTGTCTTTAAGGCACTTTATCAGACACTTGATCCCTGATTTGTACATCACCTTCAATGACCAAAAGGTGCAGAGTGTTCCCGCATTTGTGCTGTTTCTAGCATTGCTGCTAAAACTGAGGAGTTCCTGACCTCAAGTGAGCTAACAAAAGGAGTAAAGACAACGTGTGACATAAATAGTGAAGCACTGAGCCCACATGAATTAACTTATTTCCATGATCTGTGTTTAACAATGTCCATAATGAACAGAAGGAAGAGATCAACAGCATGGTACAAATGCAAAGTGGACTTTCCCCAACTGCTGGGCACCTTTAAAGAGTTCCTAAGAGCACACATTCACACACTGCCGAGTTCAAGCTAAGAAATCCTATTTTTTCACCTTTTTATACTCTTGTTTGCTGTTGATTGAAACAGCCAGCTGGCAATTCACTCACTTTGCTCTTCTCACTTAGAAAAGCCAGAAAAACATTAGTGCAAGTCTAGAACTGCTGCTATATACATCTATTAATTATTGTTTTCTGTACAAGGTATGTGCACAACTACACATAGTAGTTTTCTATTTATTACATATTTTCTTATATAAACAGCACACCTACTGAAACAGAATGAAGTACTGTAAACTCTTCAATGCCAAAGCAAACAGCAAGGGCCTGGGAGCCAGAAGAGTGAGTCTGATCACCTGGTCAGCTCCATCTGTTTGCCACCACTCTGCACCTGACCTTTAACTCTGAGCACCCTGTGTCCCATCTTCTCCCCATCACCTCTTTTGGTCCGGCCCATCCAGTGCTGCACCTCGTAGCACCTCTGTGCAAGGCTTACATTTATCATAACAGGAAACCTGAACTTTTCATCCTTCATCTTCCCCTTGCTGCCTCCTTCTGTCCCTACAGCAGTGTATTTTCCTTTGTGACTCAAACTTGCCAATTCCTAGAGCTGATGGTCAGCCAAGTTTTCTTCAGCCATTCCACTTCCATCCCAAAATAACTGCATGGCCTTCATTTTGCAGGCTGGCAACTTTTCCTTTATTTCACTTCCCTTCTTTCATTTTTGGTTCTCAACTTAAAGCTTCCTGCCCTCTACCTGTTGAAATTCTGCTGATAAATATTTATTACTTAGTTTATTTTTTATTCAGTATTCCTCATTGTTTTCTAGCTTCTATATTCTACTAGGCTGTTTAAATTTTTTTAGGCTTCTCTTGGCTCATTTCCTGCAGAAAGTTGCAGTTTTCAGGAAACAATATTTGGAAAAAAGATGTTCGGAATTGAAAGTTCAGAAAAATAAATCATATAAGATGCCTGGAACTTGAGGTGTTGACTCATCAGTCTAATGAACACTAAAGCATCTGTTTGCCCTCAAATACTTCACTGGAGAGGGATGGGCTGTGGGATATACTTGACTTGACTGCCTTGCTCAACTCCAGTCCTACAGAGCCCATCTTAAACAAATTAAATCCATTAACAACACTGTAAACTCTGAGCAGGCTTCTGTCTGACAACTAAAATTCTGAAGGCACGTTCAAAGTTCTCAAGTGATGCAGCGAGACATGAATAAGAAATATTCATTTTCCTTCCAAATGTTTAAATTATTAAAATGATATTGTCTCATAACAAAAGAAAAAAATGCAGCTAACTACGAAGTCAAAGCACACTGTCAGCCACAGCAATATGTAAACTATAGTGGCAAACTGTTAATTTGAAATAAATTGTCACCTTCTGACTGAGGCCAGCTTATTTTAGTATAAATGAGTAATTACTACATGTAAGACTGGTGTCAGGTCATGATCTGTGACAGTTACTTGGCTGGGATAGGCACAAGTTACTGATTTTGAAGCTGCTGCAAAGAGCAAATTCTGACTTGAGATTTTCATTTTGGCAACGCTTATATTGTTACAAATCCTACCAATGGTTACCATCTTTTGCCTTGTAGATGTAATTTCTACAAGATGCAGCATTAATTAATTGTGAGGGAGAAACTTGAAGCTTTTTTAAGCAAAGAATGACCAGTGAGAACGTTCAGTTTGATGACAGCTTACAGATGAGAGGCTGCTCCATATTTAACAGAAAGGGAAATTCCATTGTGCAGAAAAGGTCAACAACTTTTATTTCCAATATTTCCTGTAGTCACTGTTACTTTAAAACACAATATCACACATGACTTATCCTACCAGAGACTAAGGGCTTCTTTTATGCAAATCCATTCAGAATCACTGACATTTATCTTAATAAAAGCTCATGGACTTTAACCCCCTAGGAGGAAACAACTGTAGAACTAGAATCAAGTCCAAATAGAACAAAAACAATGGTTTGGCAGCCCCTGTTATGACTCAGAGGAAATTTAAGAAGCACATCAAAGCCAAAGCTTTTCATAACAAAAAGAAACACCAAGAATACATAAGCACATGCCTACAGGAATATTTAATCAAAAATAACAGTAGGCTGCACTAGTATTATAGGACTAAAGATACAATTGCATTAATAAAAATATCCTGATGCCTACACCTCAGTCTTTAGCAAACAGTAGGTCAGAAATAAAGTCAGTATTCCTATATGGCCCATAGGAAGCTAAAACAATAGAAATAACAAACTCAAAAAGGAGTTCCACATTAAGTTGTAACTTGATTGTCTTCCATCCATTAACTTGCTTTAAAACAAAGATGTGGATTATGACTAACCCACTGTATTAATATTTTTCTGCTCTGTCAAGTTGCTAAGCCTTTGCTCATAATAAAAACAAATCTCCTCCTCAAATACCACATCCGTGAATAGCATTTAACCATCTGAAGCTTTATATTACAGCAATCTTTAATACCAGGACACTGATGCCATGACCTCTAAGCTACAAGAGTATGGTCTTTTGCAAGAGGACTGCCTTGACATTATTTTTAGAATAATTTTCTTGCAGAGAGACTTGCAATTCACTTGGTTTGCAAAACCAAGAATTAAAAAAAGAAATAGTAGCCTTGCAAACACACACTTGTAAGAGACAGTCCCCAAAAGGAGTGTTTTCATTAAAAAACAAATCACAGAGGAGAGCCAATGTCCAAGTGGCATTCCTCGGGGCCAGTGCTGGAATTTGTGCTCTTGAACATCTCTGTCAGTGACGTGGACGATGGGATTGAGCCCCAGCACGTCTGCAGACAGCACAGAGCTGCGTGCTACGGCTGACAGGCTGGATGGAAGGGATGTCACCCAGAGGGACCTGGGCAGCCTGGGGACATGGGACCCTCAGGAAGGCTCAACAAGGCCAAATGCACATTAAACACGACCTGGCAACGTGCACACATAGCCCAGAAAGCCAACCACGTCCTGCATCCGAAGTGTGGCCAGCAGGTCAAGGGAGGCGACTCCTGCCCTTGACTCCACTCTCAGGAGATGGCACCTGCAGTGCTGCATCCAGGCCTGGGGGTCCAAGATAAGATGGAGCCATGCTGGAAGTGACTTGAGGAGGCCACGAAGATGCTCAGAGGGATGGAGCACCTCTGCTCTGGAGCCAGGCTGGGAGAGCTTGGAGTGTTCAGCCTGGAGAAGAAAAGGCTTCAGGGAGAACCAAGAGGTGTTTCCATGCCTGAAGGGCCACAGGAGAGCTGGAGAAGGACTTGGGACAAGAGCCTTGAGTGACAGGACAAGGGGGAAGTGCTTCAAACTATCACAAGGTAAGACCAGATCCAAGAATGAAATTCTTCCCTGTGAGGGCAGAGAGGTCCTGGCACAGGCTGCCCAGAGAAGCTGTGGCTGCCTTGTCCCTTCAAGTGTTCAAGGCCAGGTTGGAGGGGGCTTGGAACAACCTGGGATAGTGGAAGGTGTCTGTGGCAAGGGGTGGAACAAGATGATTTTCAAGGCCTCTTCCAACCCTAACTGTTCTAGGATTCTATGAAATCCTCCAAGTGTTTTGCCTCCTAATTTACCTTATTCCAGGAAGACATGCCTAAATAGCTTGTCTGACTCAAAAGCTGCATTATTCCACTTGTTCTACAGCCAGTGAATAAAGATGCTCCAAGGCAAGGAAGTCTGAGGATTTCTTTCTTTTAATTAAGGCGAGGAGAAAACAAACATGACTTTTACAACCAGCCACAAATGAAAGTTCAAGCAAGCATTAACAGGTAGTTAAACTTCACCTTTTGACTCCCACCTTTTAAATTTGGGGGATTTACTGGGTAAACACTCTCTCCCTTAAATGTGAGTTTGCCTTAGATTCTGCAACTGTGTGCCACATGCTGTACCCAGAAGATATAGAATATAATCGGCGTATGTAAGACAATCAAAAGGATATGTAAGATAACTGAAGGAAGTCTAAGTACACAGAACTCCTGTAGAAGATTAAGCCATCTTCTAGTGCTGCAGGCAGGAGGTCCCAGGAGGAAAACCATCCTCCTTAATGGACAGTGGTTGCACAAAACCTGCCTAAAGGGATTTAAGCTTTTTCCCACTATTAAGGGAATTAACACTTGTTTATTTGCATGTGTAGTGTTAGTTCCCAAGCTGCTGGCCTTTTCCCAAGCCACTGAGCTTCTTGGGAAACAGTAGGAAACTGGGTTATCTCTCTGTTGGCAAAACAAACAGGGCAAGCAAATCATTCTGTACCTCAGGAAAATAAAAGAACCACCCAATAATCCCACTATGTAAAAGAACAGTCAACACATTCCAGTTTCTCACGGTGTCAGGTTCATCCCTGCTACCACTGAAAGAGCATTGAAAATCAGATCAATCCTTTAAAACCACACACTCTCAGGGATACAACAAACCCCACCAAATGATGAATGTCTATCCCTCATTTCTGGAAAAAAAAGAACTCAGGCAAGATATTGTAATATTCCAGAGACTCCAAATTCTGGCACACTGACAAATATTAGCTATCTCAGAGGGAAATACTGGAGTATCGCTGATATTAGCATTGCACAGTGTTTTACTGATGTTATAAAAGTGACAAGAAAGTGAACAATATTAATTGGGAAATGATTGAATCTGATTAGCTTGATGATTTAGAGAAAGTAAGCATATAAGAACATATTTACATGTTCTCATGTATTTACATATGATTTTTTCTGAATGCCCACACTGTCACTTTCAGTCAGGAATTGTATTCTTCTGATTAGAGGCTGTATGGTTGAGGTGTTCTATCGCCAAACCCAAATCACTGATTCAAGTATGGCTTTGAGAAAAATCACAGCATGGGGCACTGGCAAAAGACAGCAGACACCCATGACAAACCATCCCCCCTCCAAAAGAAAAAGAGCCCAAACCACAACTAAACCAGAAGAACTAAATGTAATTCAGAGTCAAAGGAAAGAATTTCGATTTACTCAGCAGAAAACCTCTCAACCGGATAGAGGTTACATTAGAAAAAAAAAAAAAATTAGAAATAATGTTTTGTTCAATTCCTCTTCCCTCCAAATACCAGCCTCTGGTACTGTTGTTTTTCTTAAAAAGTCATTTAATGGAAATACTTTCAATTATGGATGTTATGTATCACTAATATTAAACCACCACATTTAATGTGGCTTCCCTGGTACAGCTCAACGTTGTACTTAGCATACAGAATAACTGAAACTATTGTAGAAAAACACCCCAACCTTTCTCTTTTAAAACTGAAAAAGAACTGGATGAGAGAAATAACCCAGCCTCCAGTTGTGTTATTTAATTAAAACTGCCACTTCTAATTGAATTGCCAGCAAAGCACTGGGGAAACAGTCCCACACAGCTAAATACCAAATTTATAAAACACAAGTTCATTACTCATATGCTGTTTTTGTCCATTGTCCTTTCAGCTAATTCCAAGAGCTCACAGCCAGTATGGAACACCTCTCAGAGATGGAAAGGCTTTGTAGCTCAGCACAGAAAAAGAACCACAGCACCTTCTCTTCTACAGCATCCAAGAACTGGCACAGGAAGCATTGATGAAAAATGCTGCACAAATCGACTCTCAGCTTCTTTCCAGTGCAGCTCATCAGTTTCTCGTGAGGGTGTCTGAGCACCGGCTGTGCAGTGTCGGTCCTTGGAGCTGTACAAAAGCCATGTGGACACGCTCCTGGGCAGCCAGGGGGGCTGGAGCAGCCAGCCCCCAGCCTCAGCCATGAGTGACTCTGCGATGCCTCAGCCTGGTGGAATCCCAGATGCTGGATATCCCACACCAGCCGACTGTCACGGGCATTTGGCCTCAGTGTCTTCACGCATGAGTGTTTCAAATGATTGGCACAGTCCTCATTCCTTCAGCAAACAGTTGTAGGCATTTTCCAGAGAGGGTTCCAAAGTCTGGACTGGTGTTAAAGCAAGCCCTCTGACACCCATTTCAAAGGAAGATCACCTGTTTCACGCCACCACAGGTACTTGTAAGAGCACACACATTCCCTAAAGCCCTCACCTGGTACATCAAGACTGCACTTGTGCAGTTGAGTAGATGTTTCCCGTGTTAAGAACTCAAAGAAGTTTACTGCTTAGGTAATTGTTATTTTATTAACAGCACCCTGACTAATCTGCCATGAACTCGCTGCTCTGAGCTACCCCAATTAACTGTATCCACTCCGCCCCTTCGCACACGGGTCGGGTTTGTGATTGCTCAGGTAACCACGCGTGAAAGGAAGCCATCTGCCAGCTTAAAGAGCCTGTCCCTCACAACAGACACTTGCTGGCAAGAACACCAGGATCAGGCTGCTAGCAGAAATGCCTTGAATTCCCCACACTAGGTGTGGAGAGCTCGGTTTCTGGCACTTAGTCCTGCACCTCCTGAACGGGGCATGGCAATGGTATCAACCACAAAGACAGCTGCACAGATTTTTCTCTGCAATCTTTTTGCTCCTCAGGCAACTCAAACTTCTGCACAATGATTATGACTGATCCCTCACGCTGTGCCGGAGTGATGGTGCCATGGCAAACGTGGCTCTGAGGTGCCCAACTTCCACATTCTTCCAGCCTGATTCATGAGCTGCATTCCTGATGAACTGTGTGCAATGTTATTGTGCCTCCAGCCTTCACCCACCCGGCTCCCACACGTATGACACTGCCAATAAAGGCCCTGCTCTGCAAGGTCAACACAACCTCACCCACCACATCTCAAAGGTACCACAGAGCACCAAAATCTTGGTTATCACTGCAAACACCAGCAGCAGAATTACCTCTGTCAAAAAGTTCACTGTTAATTGTGCACTCCTGAGTATAACACTTCTCAAAAGGTAGAGGTTTCTGCAATTAGGAATTTAGAGGAACTCTAACTGAGAGAAGAGCTAATAGTCACCTCAGCAAACACAGCCAGAAACTCACACCCTTCCTTGGCAGAGGGCCAGGCACTGTAGTCACTACTCTGGGAGAACTCTCACTGATGGAACTGCTCCACAGCACGCACATCATGACTCATGCTGCAAAAACTTGGCTCCTGGAGTTGTTTCCCATCTAATTAAAATTCACTCAAACATCCCACAGTCCAGCTTTTACCATAACAGTACCAGTATCTGTGTCTGCAGCCAAAAGACTATTCAGCACCACAGACTGGCTGTAGAGGTAGCAAATACACCTAACAGTGGAAGAGATACTGAAGATGATTTATTTTGTTGCCTCTCTCCTCAAGGGTCTCAGTTACAGGCAGCCAGAAATTAAGCTGCTGCCAGGTTGTATTTTTTTTTTTAAGAACCCATGGAAGCAGCAGTGATACAATATAAAACAAACACGTATGAACAAAGTAACTGGTGCCATATATTTTATGCATAAAAGATTTATTGGACATGGTGTGCTTCAGTTTTTCCTCCCATGGGATTTGTACAAACTCTTCTGTTGCCTTTTATTTTTAATTGGATGTTCTAAAGCCATGTTTAGCTCATTTATCTTTATTGGTTTTATTTCTAATGTAATCCTCTGGAGAACTTCCTCTATTGCTACTTCTCTTTTTAAAAGACAGTCCAAAGATACCAGTAAAGATCTGGTGACCTGTGCAATTATAAGGCATACAAAAATAAGACAAAATACTACAGGAACATTTTTCTCTTGCAAAAAAAGATGCCTTGGGTTTGTCTCTTGATGTGACCTTGTGAATCAAACCACAACCAAAGCCTTTGGGAAGTGGCTGCAAAAAGCAAGTTACACTTCAAGTTTCTCAAGTATACACTAACCACTAAGAAATGATGAAAACAGAAGAAGAAAGTACTTACTGTTACTGACTTGGCCTTAAAAAAAATAAAAATAAAAATCCCATCATCAACTACACAAAAAGTAAAACCAACATTCCTACTAAGAAAAAAAAAAAACCAATACTTTTGCTTCTCTTGTAATCAAAGTACAAAAGACTTAAAAGAAGAAAAACTTCCACCTTTAAACCCCAGTTTTATTAGACTGTAAATGCTATTCCTTAGATGTTTAAAAAAACAGAGGCAGGAGGTTTTAAAAAACCAAGGCAACCTCTTCTATTACTAACAAGCCTTTCATCTGGAACGTAGACATTTCTCATCATTTGTGATGTCCAAATTATACCTCTTCTTGAATCCTACCTAAATCATTAGCCACTGCTGAATCTCCTACAAGGTTTTGAGCACAGGTGCCCTCACTCCTGAGCTCTGGTGTTGCCAGTCAAGCTGGCCTAGATGGCCTCAGTGTGAGCTGCAAGAGAAACTCTGCCAGCATGCGAAAATATTTAGGTATTGACACTGCTAATAAAAACATTAAGACCTGACCTTTGCAAGGGCCATGGAACAACAACAGAAATACTTCTGTCAGGCTTTCAGAAGCCAAAAGAATCACACTCCAGAGAGAGTAAGAGCCCAAAGTCTACTGAAAAGACCACTAAAATTTACTGTGCAGCTTCACAGCAAATGGGATTTACATATACAGAGATCAAGCTTCAGTCTGTGGGGTTTCAGTGTGAAACCAGAAAGCTTCCCTGTACATTCACCACAAAGCACTTTGCAGTACAAGCTATTTGCACCAACTGCTTGGCTTTTTGCTCTTGTGTGAACAGCCTCATGTCCTGTACCAGGAAGGAGTCACAATCAACTGAATTTATAACTTTTTACAGCTGAAGTTCAGGAAACCATCTGGCTAAAGGACATCAGATCCAAGGTTCTCAAGATAAAATGAGTAAATATTAACATATTATCAGCAGTCAACTATTTAGTAAAAAGGAAAACCAGACAGGTTTCAGATGCAAGATTTGCATTTTCCTCCTGATTCTCAAGCTGAAACAGATATATAATTATGTATCCCATTCCTAGAAATTCCCTTTCCCAGCTACAGGCTTTGGCCCTCTGTGTTCACATTTGTGCATTTAGAAATCCCTGTCTGCATTTGTAAATGAACCTACACACAAGTTTAAAAAAGTAAAAAAAAGTCACAGTTGAAAGTTCTCTTGTGTTAGGTGTGCTTTAGTGTATTCCATGGATACAGGCATGAAGCAGCTGGAGATGTGGAGTTTGCAAATTTGAAATGACTGAGCAAGGGTCAAGTGCCAACTTGAACGTCAAAAGCAAGAAAGGTAAAACAAACCATAGACGTGTTAAGAGCAGAGGGAATATGAACAGATCTAAAAAGTACTTGACTGCAGTGCTGAGGCAGCATCCAGTGAACAGCTTCCACTTCATCTGTGCACCTCAGGCTGGAGCAGCCTTAATAAAGCAGAGATTTCCAGCCACTGCAGACTCTGCACCCACTGAAACTGGTTTTTCACCGTGTCAGCTGAAAATACACCAAGTGCCTGCAGTGAAACACTCTCCAGGATCTAGCACCAGTCTGACAACTTGCTACTAAAGCCATCCCACAACTTAAGAGCTCACTGATAGCAAATGCCACAAATCCAGTTAGTTGGAATAAAGAACAACATAAGTCTGTTTCGACCATCTGGTACAGTAAGTTTTCCAGCTTTGGTGAAATTGGGTTTCTTTTTGTCCCAGCTAAAGGTGCTGAACTCCCTTGAGAAGCCAGGCTTCAGTGCTAACATGATGTGTGTCTAAGTACCCCCACCCTCACCTGTTTTCACAGCACATTAAATACACATTGGAACACACAATCCTACCTGAGCAAACGTCTGGCCATTAGGAATTTAAACAAGCAAGATTTTACTCTCAGGGAAATGAACCTCAAATAAAAACTCCAGCAAAAACTTAGATTAGAAAGAGCAGTTGCAAAGCTAAAACATTTCAATGACACTAACTACAAAGACTGCACAAAGTGGTCCTTCTAAAAATGCATTAACGCACATTGCATTTTTAGCAATGCTGACACAAATATAGTTTTGGCAGTACTGTGTCATTTCTTTCCTACTTTTTCATTGTTCTGCAATAAATAATGTATTTTCCTAAATAGTAACTTTTGGAATGTATTTTAAATAAGACCACACCACTCTTAACACTCGAGTTCCCAGACTTAAAGCATCTGACTGCAGTACTCAGGAGCGTGTCAATTCTGCAACAAAATACAAGATTTCCCAGCTCCAGTGATTTACAAGCCTGAATTCTGAAGCTGAGCTCTTGCAAAGTGCTATTTTACAGCTTCAGGTGTAAGGAAGAAGTGTTTTAAGAAGCTGCCACCCACCATGTGCAGTTTTGGCAACCCGTTTAGCATTTAAGAGACATGTTTATTTTTATCAACTCAGTATCTTCGATAGATTATGAAAATTAGCAGCTTGGAGTGAGTAACAAACTTCTTAAATGTGCAATCACTTTGTCAAAAAGCAAAACAAAAATGTGATAATGAGGCTTGTGTTTGCAGTATATACCCACGGGGACATTTTGATACACTAGAAGGCTGAAACAGAATCACTGAAATACTTCAGTAGGACTCACGAGGACTCACAGCTTGAAGAATCAAGCAAATGCCACTAAAAAAGGAACAAGGGAGATGGATGGTCGGTCCTTGCTGAGCTGGAAACGCTGCTGCCTTTGAGTGGCCATGCACAGAGCAGTGCCAGCAAGGGAGGCAAAGCACCCAGGACACTGCAATCTCCTTTCAAAAACAACCCAACCATTGAACCTTCTTGGGTTGACCATTTTGCTCTAGAACAAAGTATTTTATGCCATTTAGATACTTTGCAAGCCTTCTTTGAAACTTAGCACCCACTACTTCTGAAATAAAGTCAACATTTAATGCCAGAAATGAGGAATCCAAGCCAGTAATCACCTGTGTTGAGTATAACCAGGATAGCATTTCACTGGCAGCATACTAACATAGACAAGGCACATTTTATTACTTTGATCCTGCTTCTAGAAGAGCTTTTCTTTAAAAAATGGGACACAATAACTTGCACTCCCTTATATCCACACAGACTTTTACAAAATCAACATTTTTCTGAAAAGTGACTTCATACTAGAACTCAAAAACCAAACTGCATCACTACCAACAACAGAAGTTCAGGGAACAAAACTGGGTCCTTATTTTTATTTCTGTCTGCCAAGAACACTCCCTGTGCAAGTGCCTCCTTACAATGCAAGGAATCAGGCCAGTGCTGATGCACATAAGAAATCACAGAGCAGAAATTCTGAACATAACTCCCTGCAGTAAAAGCAGGAGTGAAAAGCATCAGAGAGGCATTACTGGCCCTCGAAATAGCATTCTTGATTAACATGCCACATTCAAATCTGACTAATATTAATCAAATTACCCTCACCAATTTCAGACGTGCTCAGAGTGAGTTATGAACCCCAAATTTCCCCTGGAGCAATCTAAGTGGTGAACCACTAAGAACAGTTATTCTTTCATGTTTTAAATACTGAAAGGTGAGATCAGCTCCACACAGATGTGATTTTAAACATAATCTCTTGCAATTCCCCACTCTGAATACTCCACTTGAACAAGACCCACTCGTAGCTGTCTGCAAGTCCCAAATGATGCTTCTCACCCAGCTGACTGTGTTAAGTCAGCACAGGGACCTGCAGCACTTCCCAGACAAAGTGCATGGCTGGCTGGCTCCTCGTCCCAAGCGTGGTCACGAGTGCTGATCAAACATTACCAGGAAACCAGGCACATCATCACATGGCTGTGCCTCATTCCACTTGTGTGCCTCACAGCTGCTGGAGCCAGCCACTCTTCCCTTCCTGAGAATTTCGCTCCACACATGTGCAGGGTAAACCTGCTGCACCACCCCAGGACCCACACACCACCTGTGACCCAGCCCTACTGACACACACAGGGGAGGCTATGTGGTCCCTCTCCTGGAGGTGCTTTACAAACAGGGACAAGCAGATGAGAGGAAAAAGAACCAGAGAATGGTGAAAAAGTGCACAGACCTTTGAGATAAAGCACGTCTGGCTGAAAAACTGCAAAAAGGACAGCTTCCCCCCAGCTCCAAGAAGCAAGAGCAGTAGCTCTGCTGCAAGGCCACAGTCCCCAGCAGCTCCCCTGGTCCTGCATAGCTAAACCAAGAGAGAGGATTCCCTGCTCTGCTGACATCTCCCTTTCCTGCTGGTACACATGGCTATGTAACACTCTTGAAAACAGATAGATTTTAGAAATCCCTGAAGCCATGTTTCTTTCTCTCTGTACTCTAGCTCAGGGCTCCAGCACATCAACAGTTGTTTCCAGATGTTAGCCAAAGGTGCCAAGAACCCCACAGATCCTCGCTTCTGTTACTGGGAATTCTGCAAAACTGAGTTTAATCATGTGGAAAAATCACCTATATGGATATTCAGGAATGTGCTTCAATATTAGGGGAGAGGCAACTGGGAAGACTTTGAAAAGCCAGGCCTTAAATGAATAACTCTTATGCTTCAGATTCTAACTGATCTGAAGACACAGTTTCTAATAAAACAAAAGCTAATGACTTAGGATGACTGGTGAGCTCAGAAGACCGTTGACAAAAAAAGTCCCACGGTGCTCCTTAGAGATTAACGATCAGCTCTAAGCAATCAAATCCAACAATTATTTATAGACTAATCCAAATACCTGACGGCATTCTTCCACCAGGATGTTGAATTACTTCAGTATTAGGCACCTGATTCCTTTCAGTAAATGTACGGTAAATTAAATTTGTAATGCTGTGGTATCAAACCCACTTAAATCCTCAAGTATATTCATTCTTCAAGCGCCATCCTCTCCAAGGGTGCCGTCACACCTCTGAGTTATCATGCTAGTGGCTTCTCCAAGATTTTTACTCATGCTACTCTTCTAGGTGTCATTGCCTTTGTACAGCTCCTCTTCCTATACCTCCTCCTGAGGAAGAGAAGCTAGTTTGCAGCATTTACAAGCAGGATGATCTCAGCTTTTTGCCAGCATGGAAGGGATCCATTCTCCAGATCCTCCACAAGTGACTCCTAATACCACTGCACCAAGTGTCAGGACACCTAACCTGACCGAGATGGCTGTCAGCAGCATCACAACTTTCAGATGTATACAACACCTCAGCTGTCAGCTGCCTTGCAAAACAAAATACTAGCATCAAGCAGGAACTTGCCGTGTCACATTTTCAACTACAAAGCTTTTTCTCAACCAAAAAAAGAAACAACACCAACAGCAAATTTACGACCAGGTGTGACCTGAAGGTCTTAAGCTGAAATATGAAACAAGACTACGTAGTGTGTGAATTGCTGAGCACACCTTGCATGCTGTCATTTCACTGAAGTAACACCATCTCTTCTAGTAATTTACTAACTTCACAGGAAAGAGAGGGGAAAAGAACTGTTCTGGATTGCCTCGGGAATGATACATCTTGAAACATCAGTAATTCTGCTACTAAATATTGTTAATTCATAGCATCTCTTGAAAAGTTCCCTTACAAGAGGTGGTGTGACACAAGTTATCTATCAGAGCTGTGAGAAAGAGATGAAACAGCAAACTGGCACGGCCACCAGCTATAAATTATCAGCAGCAACTCTGCTATTTATACCTGCAAGCGCTGGTAGAGAAGATGAGACTGTTTCCTTTGATGCCATCCAATGTTATCTCTACAGAACTCAAAAATGAACTGCTAAACAGGGATGAGGGAAAGCCACTCCTAGGAGCTGCAAAGGGAAGCAATTACAGATTAAAAATCAACTTCTCTGTTAACAAAGACGTGATAGATGCAAGCGCTGTGCAGCGCTGGCACCGACCCCCTCTGCAGACCAGGCCCATGGAAAGGAGTATGTGGAAACAGAATGTTGACTAGAGCTAGGCCAAGCAGCGTCCAACACACTGACATTTTCCAGACAAAAGCCACAGAGAGTCATAAAAAGCTCTCATTTCTCACTGCATAAAAGATCTGCTGTTCTGACTGCAATCCTTGGCCTGAAGCAGGCACGATCTGACTGATCTTCATTCGTTTTATTCCTCAGGAAAATGTCCAGGAAGCTTTGTTTGACATCCAGCAGCAACATCTGCGTACGGGATGCTGAAAACAAGACAAGTACGTAGCTGCTACCTGGATTAACTGCAAAGGGCCCAAGAGCTGCCTCCCCTTTGGGAAGCCCTCTTCAACTCCTACAGGAAAAAATACCACCACTGATCCTCTTGGCATTATCTGAGAATACTTTCAGGCTACTTGTTAAGTTAATCATTGCAATCACCAAGATGAACTAATGGGAGAATTAAAAACAATTATTTGTTATTTGGATTAAATCTACTTTGACAACTAGCAGAATAATATTCTGATCTGCTTTAAGGTAAGGAGTCCTCGATCCAAAATGAAAAAAATGTTATATTAACTTGGTAAATTGAGTCATTTCCCATTCTTTTCTCTGTCCAGAGTAATGAATCCAAGAATAAGCTGCTGCCAAGCTGAAGTTCCCCTGCTGTCCAAGTCTGCTCAGCTCACCTGAACATTCCTATGCAGTTCTCAACTTCCACATACAACCTGTCCAAGTTCCACAGAACTAACCCATCTTTGCTCACATTCTTACTCACTTAAATACTCCTGTGTACACGCACCACTAGAAATAAGGCCTTAAATACTCTTTGTCAATATTTGACTCTCTGGGCTCATTTACTCCATCTAAACAGCAGAGTTGAAGCACTTATGACTTCCACAACCATGAAATTATTTTCCTCAACTATTTTATGAGGTAATAACTTCAGGAATTTTTACAACTCTTGTTTTGGAGGTTCTTATTTTTTCTCCACCAAGCTAACCAGTATTATTGGAAGTGAAAAGAGCAACTGGACACTAAGGAGCAGCCTGCGTGCCAAAACATGCCTGCAGCTCATTCCTGTGCACAACTGGGTTCAAGCTGCTGCAATACAGAAACTGCATTACCTTTGCATGCAGCAGTTCAGAGATAAGGGAGGGAATCAACTCCAGTAGCAAAATTCAAATTCTTGCGTAAGCTTTCAGCCATGCAGGCTGTACACTTAAATGTTTATGGTGACACATTATACTTTATTTAAATAACACTGTCAAGGTTTCGGTTAATTTGGCAACCCTCATGCAAAACCATTGTCTGTAACCCACTAAACCCAGTGCACCAAACAGTATTTGCTTTATTTACAGCATTAATACTCCCAACTGATGAAGCCCAATGATGCATGGCTTGATTACACAATGCCAATTGACTGTAAAGCAGGTATGTAACTAGGTATGGCTAAACATTTGTTTTTGTTACCATTTCAAAACTATCAGGAGACTCCCAAAAGCTGACAAGTTTGGGCACCTTTGGCACTGTGCCAGTGTTTTAACATCGGATCTGATGTTTGCTGCACATAAACAGGAGACACCCACAAAGCAACACAAACTGCCCTTTAGATCCCAGTCTGAGTGAAACAGCTGCAAAACCCCCAATTTAATAGCTCAGCACAATGCAACATCATCAAATGAAACAAATGAGTACTTAAAATTCACATCAATTTAATTCCGCAAGTAATTTATCCAGACAGCACTTTATTCATGTCCCCACTTGACATGTTCACAGCTATTTTAAATACAAACAAGCTCAGAGAAAACACATGGTAGTATTGTTTGCTTTGACGTTGTTAAGCAACTGGAAGTTTATCAGGTTTCTAACACCAATTAATTGCTCATTCTAACTCAGCAGAACGCAAGATCAGTGGGTCAAATCCTCAAATAGTTTTAAGCTCGGCATATCAGGCTTTGTTGCCTCTACCAAAGAGAGCTTTGGCAACTCCCCCAGGGAAAACAAAAATGAAGAAAACCCTACAGAGTGTGGTGACATTTCCCTCTGCATTTGTTACTGCAGGTTTTCCAGTGGAGAAGACACATGGCTCCCCAGACCAAGCTAAGGAATCCATTGGCAGATGCAAAGGGAAGCATCAGCAGCGTACATGAATTGCCTGTGCTGTGTCAACACCAGAACAGAGCACACACGGGAGAAATCCCTTCCCAGCCCCCATCTCTATATATAACACACCAGGAGAGCTCAGGGCAGCAAAGCAGGAACTGGGGTTTCTTTGCTTTAACAGGAACCCATTGCACCAACTTACAGTAAACACATAGCAGTCCACAGAGCCCAGCATCACATTTTCTCTTGACTTTCACCAAAGATTACAATGAATTCATAGAATATCTCGAATTGGAAGGGAGCCAGGAGGATCAGGGAGTTATCCAAAGCCTTGAAACATCCTGAGCGAGCTACAGAGTTCAGCAGGCAGAAGGACATGCAAGGTACAGTCCAGGTGCAGCACCTCAGTGATGTGAATCCACTGTTTCATGGTTCAAGGCCAAAATCCAATATAATTTCTCTTCCTCCTTGAGGTATTTTTTTAGAGGGTAATAATGTGAGATATCAACCATCTCTCACAGCAGATTTTAAGTTCAGTCCTTAACTTATAAATTACTGCAATAAACATGCATAATTGTAACTGAAACATGCTCATCTTTTTTGAACCCCATCTTGTATTCCCCAGTTCCACTTTTATTTTCATCACTACTCAACTACCTCAACAACTTGAATTTCAAATTTCTCCTAGCAAAGAGAACTCCAAGCTACAGTCTGACAGTTTGTTTAATAGGCTGGATACCATGTAGATTATACTTATATCTCAAGATAGATTTTTAATTGCACACTCATATCTCAATTTCACATATCTGTAGTTAAGGGTCATGTGTCAATATTTCTGCTTATAAATCAAATTAGGCAGTTCAAAAGGTTTAATGGGCTGTAGAACTGATTCCAGAATGAACAAAGTTGTCCACTGATCAGTAGCAATGAAATTTTACTCCTTTATCTCTTTTCTAATGATTCCCAAAATATGAAATAAAAATCTGAATTCCATCAGACAAAAAGAAAAACTGTATTCTGAAGGCAATTAACCACTACACATCCATGCAGTGTAAAAATTTCCATGTAGCATCTGGTTATTTGTGAACTAAGGCTTTGGCACATGGGAGGGCTCCAAAGGATGATCACAGAATGGTCACATTTGGCTTTCAGTGCACTGGGCAAGACTAACTTGGCCTGGGCAGCCCAAAAGCTCCCTGACACTTCCTCGTACAAATGTTTTATCAGCTACACCAGTTTTTGGAAATGATACTCCATGGGTTTTACAGACCCTTCTGACAGCCCATTAAGGTTGACAGGTGTCATCCTCTCTCCAAATGGGAGGTGAGAGGTAAGGGAGAGAGCAAGAGAGGGGATAAAAGAGAGGAGAAAAATAATATTAAAAGCAAATAGTTGAGCAAACTCAAGCAAAGACGACTCAAGCAACAAAAGTACTGGATTGGCTCTTGGATGTCACCCAAGGATTCAGACCAGGTTGAAACATGAAAGACTTCCATGGAGAAAAACATTCCAAGAGCTGCCAACCAAAAGTGTCCTAAAGAGCATGTTAACCTTTGATCAGCAAAGCTCTGTCTAACTCACGTTCTCTCCCTGTTGAAATTCTTGGGCTCTTCAGATGACTCCCGAGATTAGCACATCAGTGAGCAGCCAGTCAAGAGAACATGCTGAGAACCATTCTCATTAAGGCCAGGAGACTTGCTAAGGCAGCTTTGTTGAAAAGCACATCATGAACATACACATAAAAGGAAAAAAAAAATAAAATAATCCAACAAACCTCAACCCACCTCTAAGTTGGAAGGATTTTCGTTATTCACTTATTTTCTAATAATCATAAGATCTCACCAATCTGGTTGCTAGCTGTTCAACAGTTGCTAGCACTGAATGCATGTGGTAGCACTAGGATAAAAATGCCTCAGAAATGTAAATTTAATTTATTCAAAATTAAAAAAGAAAATTTCTGGTAGACAACCTGTACAAAAGGAAAAGCCTACAAAGCCACATCAATCATTCAGCTATAGTGAATACAGTCGCAGTGTTCTGCAAATGTATATCAGAATTCCATAGTTAAATCCTTACTCTGAAAATTTAAAAGTATTTACCTTCCTTTCAATCTAAATATTGAATAATGTATTAAATTGAAATAAGTTTGTTTTATATTTGGCTGGTGCTTCTTTATGACCTATAAACACAACCTGTCCAAGGGGAAGGGAGGGAAGGTAATCACTAGCTTGGAATGATGGACAGCCTTGGCAGAAATATTGTTCAGATCCTTCAGGCTAAGTAAATTTTTTTTCTTTAATATCCAGAAGTGTATTAATCCAAAAATACATCAGCAAGTTTAAAAGGGGTCATGACCTCATTCTGTCTGGATGGAAAAGAACGTTCCTCCTCAGAAATAACTTCAGTTCCTCCGCATGAAAACCATTCACCTTCCTCTGTGAGCACTTCACAAAGGTTTTGATTCACAAAGTGGGCAAAAGACACCTAAGTGTCTTCAGCAAGTTCCTCAATTTCACTTTTTCTCTAGATGAGCTCTCAATTTCTGGGTTCCAGTTCTGGGTTTGTTTTCTTCCCCTTCCGCAACAGGAGCGCTTCTTTAGCGCATTTCATTGCACTTTAGAAATTTTCAAAATTCCTCCCATCTCTTCAAATCTTGACTTGTTCATAAAAAGATTCTATTTAACCTAATTATCCTCAAATAAGCTTTTCTGTCTGAACCATGTCAAAATTTATGAAGTTAGCAAGGTACTTTTTCAGAGATATTCATTTATGACTATAAACCACACAATTATTTTATCTGAACTCACAAGTCATTCTTAGAAATTATGCTATTAGCCAGTGATGTTCTGTCATTCTAAGAGAAATAACTGAGATGAAGGCTGCTTCTTGGACAGTCAAAAGCTTCATAAACAATCTGCATACCATAAAGTGCAAAAGCCCATGAAACCATTTACCAGGTGGCACCACTGAAGCCTTTCTTACATTAATGCTTTTAAACCAATTTCAGCAGCAATAATGTTTTTGCTTTGGGCAAAAAGACGAGATGTGTTTCATAGTTTTTCCAGAAAGGTCAGAGCAGTTAGGAAACCCTTATTTAAAACAGCCTAATATCAACAGCTTAGCAAGTTCTTGAAGGAGAGTTTAAGCACAGAAGTAACAACTGAAGAACATTCTCCACAGATCTGTACAAGTGTGCAGTAACTAATGATAGCTCACAGGCACACTTAAGTGTGGAAAGAAAAGCAGCCTGAATATTTCACGTGGAAATTACTGTAAGCTACATGAGAGAGACTTTTCCATGACAAGTGATAATTTCTGCTTTTCAGTTAGGCAGCCTTTTCAGAGATCCTTGTTATCTTTTCCATGTGCTTTTCACTGACCATTTGAAAAGCCTACCTTGATTTGAAAGCACAGTCATCTTTTCAAAGAGTTTCTTGTGAAGAGATGATATATATATAAACATATGCCAGGTAATTATAGCAGAAAAACATCTTTTCCACGTTACAGTCTGCTTCCTAGAATGAATGGGTTCCTGTGAGTAATTCTGTGCAGCACAAGGCCATTTTCTATCTCTTGAAGGTTGATTCCATAGTGTCATGGCAAAGTATCATAAGGAAAGAGAAACAGCTATTACAGCTTCACAGCTTTCCAACATTTAAGTGAAAAGCACCACGCTCTCCTCCAACCTCGCCTCCTCTATTTGCTCTTTTCTTCTGCTGCATGTTCACAAGCCACCTCTGTCCCATGTACACTGTAGAAATGTAGGAAGAGGGGTGAAAAAAAGCCCTGAGGGCCACTGCTCACTAGAAACAAATATTCCTTAGGAACTAACTGAATTCTAAATAAACACCTCCCAAAATTTCAAGACTCGACAGCTGAATTTCCTTGGCAAACAAGCCTGCAGAAGCCCAGACAGAAGTCCACCTCAGCCCTGTATGAAAGGAGGTCTGTGTTATTAATGCTTCACCTATAAATATCTCGAGGGAAGAGCTGGGAAGGAGAAGGAGACCTGTGCAGAGCAGCTAAGGAGCTTATCAGACAGAGATAATCCCTCTCAGGAACACGCACAGACACTGGGAAAGGTGAAGGGGCAGTACAAGACCTGCATTTCCCAGGGAACATGTGGCACGTGCAGCAGTAGCTGCGGCAGCATCCTGTGTCAGCCAGTGATGAACATGAGCTCAATTTGGCCCTCTCTGCAGGACACTCCCTTCATGAGCAGCAGCTGCAGCCCTTCCACATCTCCCTGCACACAGTGATCCCAGGCAGAAGCACAGCTCCTTGCTCCAACAACTATTTTGCAGCAATTAGGCTGTACATTATTCCCTACCTCTCCAGAAAAATTCTGTCAGAAATTGTATTGCTTCAAGAACACTGGAGAGGCTTCATGGTCATAGGATCCAACAGTCAGTTTAAATACACTATCCCAAACTTGAATCAAATGAGAATAAAAAGCTAAAACAGCCTTTCACCTTTCAACACCCTTCCCACCTGTAAAAAAATACTTAATATTTCCAGCATCAATTTCACTAAGCTTTTCCACAGAGTTTTTAATAATGATCAAAGCATTTCATCCTGAGTCTGAAGATGTCAAATATTGCTCTCAGCTATCTTCAGTCAACTACCAGCACAAAAGTTATTCTGCTTAATGTTTTATTGCGGCATATGAAAATAAAGACCAGTAAGTAATGCAGGTTACACAGTATTTGACACCAGTAGGAGTTCATTTCTGAAGATAAAAACACTTTTTAACCAGTTGGGTTTGAAACATCTTAGAGGAAAGCGGAAGCCTACCTTTCCCTTCTGCCTGTCATCAGAACTCAGCGATGCTAATCCAAAACAAGACATTCTGAGCTCAGCCTTACAAATTTTTGATGCCTTTTACGTAACGGTGTTTAGAAGTGAAGCTTATAGGGACTGTCTTGTTTGTGGCATGTCAGCAGCAAGAGAAAATATCCCTCATTGCATGACTGGAGAAGGCCTTGAACATGACTACACCTGAAGCTGCAGAAGCTCTAAGAGGCAGGCAGATTATGAGCATCCACATCTTGCTTGGTACCCCATTAAACACCACACAACTCCTTCCCATCTCTCAGACTGCTTCCCAGAGCTACCTGCAAAGAAACCCACCCTCTCTACAACCCAGAAAGGCAGAAAGTGAGATAGGAGTTGAAGAGGAAAATGACTGAATGAAACCAGTACCTGGTTTGCAGCTTGCACAATTCACACTGCAGTAGGCAGAAAGGACAACTGCCCTTTAAGATCCAGAGACAGAAACCTCATTTCATGTGGGTTTTCAATTAAGGACCACATTCTGCTAAGATATTTAATACAATTATAAAAAACACCAGCTGTTCAGTTCTACCATTAATAAACTGCACACTAGCTTTCCTTGCCTCTGGATTTCTATGGTAAACACAAGTAACATCCATCATGTCTAAATTATCCCAGTAACCGATCCGTGTGCTATAGAGAGACACAGATACATAAAATGTCACATTTCAGATAAGCCAAGCCACCAAGTGGCTTTATCTGTCCAATCCATGGCACACACTAATCATCTGTGCTACCAGCACACAGGGGTCTGAATAGAACCAGGCAATCACTGAGCAAAGTAGGATGATCGCTGTTCTGAGTTCGAAATGGGTTTGAAATGATGATTTTGCAGACTGTGTAAACACAGGCAGACTTTAAGGTATGTCCAGTTCCATGGATTATACTCAGGCTACAAGTGACATAATGATCATGTTGAATCAGGATATAAAGCTTCATAAGGGACACAGTTTCACCCTGCAATTTGATTTTTAACATGCAATATCAAATTGCATTAACAGTACAAGTACTACCTCTTAAGTGAGGGGTAAAATGACAGCGTGTATCTTCTTGTTAAAGTAACCCTTCCTCCCAATCCACGACCAACCACCCCATTTGATACAGGAGATATCTCTATTATGAGTAGAGATGGGAATAAATTAGCTCTGGTTCTTTACTTCAAAACTACATTTCCTCATGGGAATGCCCTGCACAAATCATTAATCAAATAGCCTGGTAGCAAATAGTTCAAATATCCCAACCCCAGCACAGTTCAAGAAGTAGCAAGTGTATAGTAATTTGTGGTTGGATAGAAACCAGATTTTTGAGGAGCACTGTCACTCGGGACAATTATTTTAAATTGTATTAATACATGAAATAAACCAGATCTTTAAAATCTACCAACATGACCTCAACAATAAAACAAACGTAAACCCAAACCCAAATACTTATCTTCCACCTAAGAAAGCTGCATGACTTACACTAAAAAAAGCAGACATCTGAGATTTAATCAAAAAATATCCCTGATAAAACGAGAGCTTACACTGGCAAAAAGTTCTGTCTAAGGAAAAGTCATATGACTTACAAATATGTGTGTTGAAGCAAAACCTTCACAGCAGCTACTCAGTGATGGAAGCATATTGCAGCTGCAGGTGCTATTTTAAATCTACCACACAGGTTATGTATTAATCACACGACTTTCTGCCAAGACCGCTTGTACAAGTGTTCTCACATGTCGCACACACACACACACAACCCCAGCAGCCAGACAAACATGTTGGAAAATTCTCCCCACAGCCCTTGCTAGAATCAGCACAGAGGCTCAGGGCAGTTCAAGTTCCCTCCATCAGGCTGGACACTGCTGGGCTGAGTGGCAGCGCTGCTGTACAGACATCAAATGTTTGACATGCTCTGCAATTTTCCTATCGGCTCCCGTGTTCGTGGGATAAAGCCCTGACAATACTTCCAGGTCACTTGCTGGGTAACATCTCTCCACATCAGAAAACACACAGGTAATTGTCACAGCTACATCCAAGCTTATGGAGCAGGATGGAAATTGCCATTTTACAGACTGTCACCTGTCAAAACTGCAGTGCAGGTTTTACCTTCATGTTCTGACCAATTTAAGCTTTCTGTGGATTTAGCCAAGCTGGTGAAGGGATCACCCTGAGAATCCTATGCTTGGTTTAACACAGGATGCAGCATTGCCAACACCTACACAGAATTACTGACACCAGTTCAACCATTTGCTCATTTTTTCAAAGACAAAAGACAACTCAATTCAGCCCTCTATACCATGAGTTTTTATCACTTGGCCAGGGGCAGTTCTTTAGCTCCTGATTCAGCTCCTGATGCTCAAGGGGAGTCACGGCAGAAGTACACAAGTGTGAAATATATAATATGCTATTTCCTAGAAAAACATCAGAACCCAAAAGTTAAAGGAAACTCTTGGTTTTTTATTGCAATTTCTTTGGCAGAGGGTGCAAGAGACATCTGCCATTTCAATAGCATTGCCTCCCCATCTGTCCTTGGCGCTGCAGTTGTACAAATCCAACCGTTTCCCAAATTATTCTTTAAAGTTGATGCTGTTGAAATGATGAATCAGAAAAACACAGTTCAGAGGAGGAATTCTGCCCCGTTCTGATCACACAAGGGCACAAGAGAAAGGCAGTACCAAGCGTTGGTCATGACACTGGTGACAAGTGCAGCAGAGACCTGTCACCGCAGGACACAACTACTGCCCTACCTTTGGCTCTGACACACACAGGGGATTAGGCTGAGGCTTAAAATGTAAAGATCAGATAAAGGAGAGTTCATCGTGGATTCTTCTCAGATCCCCACACCTTGCCAGGCTCCCAGAGCTTCACAGGATTTTGCTATGGATGATTTTGAGGGCATTAAAAGCAGCTCTTACCAAGCTGTGCGCTCTTCAGCTTTCTAACTACCACTTCTGCAGCAGAGAAAGATCTAACTACAGTTTCTGAATTATTTGTCACTTTCAACCTGTTGTCACCAAACTGTTAGCATGATTTGTCATTTCTCAAAACACTGCAAGCTTTCATCTTAGACCTCCTCAGCATTAAGGGTAAGGGTTTCTTTTGTTGACAGTAAGAAAACCTGTGACATTCAGGTAATGACAAGAGATGCACAACCAACAAATGAAAAGATGATTTGTTACTTTTTTTTTTTTAGTTCAACCTACAAACACTGTCAAAGGGCTGCAGATTCTTCGATAAGTTATTTCATCCTACTCAAAATAAAAGATAAAAAACCCAAGCTGACGAAAGCAGGCAATAGAACCACAGCTAATTACTGAGGCCTTTGCACAGTTAACTATAAAGCTAAACTTTCCCACCGTCTTTAAAAATTGCTTTTCCCCTTTTATAAGCAACCTTTGCCAATTTCCAAGTCAATTAAAGGAAGAACATTACAAGCACTCAAACCAACTCTGAGAACTTGATGACAGGTTTGACAACATTGCTCACTCCTGCGCAGCCGCTCATTTTTATATTAGGCAAGAAAGCTTAGTCATTAAGGAAAACTTCAAGCACATTTGCAATGCTTGTCACTCAACAATCCCCCACAGAATATCAATGTATTTAATGAGAAGCAGGCTGAAGCAGTGGCAGAGCATTTTATTCAGCTGTTTCATAGAAAGTCCCATGAAAATATGAAGAATCTTCCCACTCCCATAAGATAAATGTATCCTTGTAAATAGGCAATTAGAAGTTAACTGTACTGCAGTCTTACTCTGATTGATATCTTGATGCAAGATCAAACTACACCTTTATAGTTTACTACTGAATACTCTCTTAGCAGCAAACATTTTTTCTTCAGCTATTCTGCTAGAGGGACAGGATACAGGATGACAGGATAATATTTTCATTTCATGATAAGGCAAAATTACCAACAAAAAACAGGCGGAAAAGCCACTGCACTTGCCCCATAAAATAATCAGGTTTTTTCACCTTCCCATTTTTATCCTTTAGAACAATCTTGGTACCCATGAAACTTTCTCTGCCCATGTCAGTGCTGCTTCTCCTTTCCTCTACCTGGCAGGGAGTCCATGCTCAGACAACGAGTCCCTTTTACATCAAGAGACCCCAGCTGGCATCCCACATATTATTTTGACATTATTATAGATAGGTTATAACTGAAATTCAGGAAGCTGAACTAAAACTGAAGCAGAATGGATTTCTGGTAGGAGTGGGTAAATGTTACCATGAAAATGAGTGACCTTCAAAAACTGCTTAAATGCTTAAAATATTTTGGTCAAAATGTATGCCACAGCTGAACACATCCAAAACCTAAGCACATTCAATTCAAAACGTTATGCATTTTACAAGAGGATCTTCTAAGATTTTAACTGCAAGAACATTTTTTACATTGAGTATTCACATAACACAGAAAAGAAAAACAAGCACATTTTGAGCAATAGGGACAATATGAAAGAGAGAGAATTTAAAAGAGATTACCTTGCAATGAGGTTATGAGGACCCCATCTCAGAGATGGGATGGAGGAATTGCAAAAGATAGACAAAACCCCACAAAACTAAACAAAGACCCCAACAAATCTCCACATGCCACTCAGATGTCTATTTTAGAAGCCTTCTTGAGCATCAGACTGAGAACAATGGCTCCCACAGCAGGAGCTCTTCAACAGTTTAACAAAATTGGTGGACAAAGTGTGCATGAGGACACATGGATGGCACAGGCATGGACTTCATCCACATCCCTCTATTATCCCACCTGAAGTTATAGCAATAAGGACACAGGTACCAGACTATCATTGGGTTACAGCAGTGGAACAAAATTATTGCCCATGAGTGGCATTTCCTGAGTGCTGCAAAATAAAGCACATGAGATTAAACATCCTCTACAGAGGCTCTCAGACCAAGTCTATATGCACAGCTTTTGGATGGATCCTTCACAGCCCTCTTCTCTGAGGAAAAAAAAATACACATCCATTTTCTAAAAACATGGAAGAGCAGGGGAATCCTTCAAAAACGTAAACATCAAATGCAATCTCCTGTTTTCTGCGCATCCGAGTCCAGAAGCAGATCCAGTCTGAGTACCCAAAACTCGCAGTGATAATTTTATATAGCTACATATCACGGTATCAAAAAAATTCCTGGCTAATATTAGCAGTAACATTGCCAAAGGAGCTGATAATCTCTGCTTATTAAGACAATTATTTGTGTTTTGATCTCTTATTTTGGAGACATTTCAAGTAATTCAGATAGGTATTGTATATGTCATTCTGACACTAGATTTAAGTAATGTAATTTAGGGGAATTTTAAAAAATTGGAGATTATTCATTAACTCTGTGCTATGAAACACAGATGCAGGTGAGTGAATTTCAGGTATCAGAGACCTGTCACGTTACTAAGATTTGAAAGGAATGCCATTATAGCATTAGGTTTATAGTTCTGTTCTCATTCCCATAATCCCATTTTTTATCTACAACTTGCATGGTCTGATGACTACTAGAGAGATGTCAAGAATATATATCTGGTTCCACTGATGTTGGCTGTTTAAGTTGGACACTCTAAGTATTAACTTGGTGTGAATGTAGAATTCTGTTATTTACTGACTGAGGCAGTGCTAATTCTGAATTACCACAGCTGTGTTTCACACCTCCAGCTTGGATTTCTATACTACAAGTAATCTGTTTGTTTTGTTGTTGTTTTTTTTTTTTTTTCCCCCTCTTTTCTGTAAAACTAGCTCTTGCAACTTGTAACATGTCCTACAAGGGAATATTGCTCTCCTTGTGGAATCTCCTCCCCTCTGAATGAGGATGACCCAAGTCAGGAAGAATCTCAACCAAAACATTTTACAAAAAATAATGGGAGTTTTTTTGTTGCTCTGGTTTATAATCTCTGTAGCATCAGTTTTTCATTCATCATTATTAAGATTCAGTAAAATCGACATCAAGGGACATGCTTCCCCCCTTTATAAAGGTAAATCAGTCAATCAAACCTGAATATTTACAAGGGTAAAGAACTTAATACTCCTCTAAATACATATCTTCCATATTTCTAGAACACCACTCAATCTTTAAAAAAGTTTATGCCAGACAGGCAAATCATATGCCTTAATGAAGAGCTTTTCTGTTTACTTCTAGTAATTTTTTTTTATTGCAAAACCTATTTAATGTAGTTTTCACTAAAAATGTCTATTCTCTGTGCAGGCAAGAACACCTGACAGACACAAACGCAGGTGCTGATCTCACGAGTACTCATAGCTGTGGGCACAGCTCAGCATGTTACTTGTCACATTTATGTTACTGCTCAATATCCAAGCACCACTGCTTTATATAAAATCACCTCATTTTCAAGGTCAGACTGTAGAGACTTGCTATCATTAGAATGAACTTTTTTGCTGGAAAAAACCCAAGACACATTCCCCCACGTTCAAGCCTTTAAACCTGGGACAAGCAGCATCTGAGTTTTCCTCCACAGCCCCTCTCACCAATGCAGTCACTGGTACCTGCCAGAGTTTCCTCACAAACCTGTATAAACACAAGCCACACTTAAAGGCATCAGGAACTCAGGCTTTTTTCCTGTTCAGGAAGTTTCTGCTGCCCACTATCACCGCGTTATGGAACATTAAACATGAACATTAACAGTGTGAGAAACATGAAGGAAAAGGATCTCTAAGATAACAAAAACAAAAAAACAAGGCCACTCAAAGCAGTGGGGAAAACTCTCAAAAACTCTATTGAGCTTTATTTTTCCACACTGTATCTTATTGACTAAACCAGTCAACAACAATTAGTAACATTTTGAAAGTGTTTCAGTTTATTTACTGTGTGAATCAATAGAACTTTAAACAATAAACTATGCTGCTCTTGGTGCACTTGCACAATTTTCTTTTTCTTTAGCCCTTTTGTTGACTAGATGAGCATCTGTGGTTGCAGAGACAAGTCAACACTCAACAGAAACTATTCCTAATTTAGCTTTGTTTCATGGAGCTATTTTCACAGCAGTTTCCACTCGACCTTGCACAGAGGCAACAGTAACAGCAGGCTATAGAAAGCTACTGTGTCAAGAACTGCACAACATTCCTGGGATGGAGAGAAATGGGTTTGGACTTAGGTCTCAATCTGCATGATCTGAGAAACTCTACAAAAAAACCCTGCAGCTACCTACATCTCTGCACATCAGTTGCTGCTTGGGTACAGCAAGTCCTCTAAAACAATACTCTAGGGAATTTTTCCGGACAGGGATCAAAGCCTCCTGCAAGGCTCCAATGTTTAGGATGCAGAAAGAAAGAAAATGAGGCATCTGGGGATGAGTAAAAACAGAGATTACCAAAATTTGAAATTGGTAGACAACTGGTAGAAGTGGTGACAGAAAACCTAGTGATTAATGGCAAAGATGAAGCGAAAATACTGAGTTCCTTTAGTATCGGCCTTAGAACTCACCAAATCCATCTGTAAATAATCACTGCAATTCACCAGACAAGACCCTCCCATAAAGACACCAGTGATACTACAGATACTCAGATGACCTCCCCTGGTGGTTTTTTTCTGGTCAATTCCAATTCTCCACTCCAAACATCCAAATACAAATATGTAAATTAGCTTGTAGGATGTATAAGAAGAATGGGCAAAATAATGGCAAGTCTGTCATACAGCGAGAAGCTAAGGGAAGATGGCTGTTACATTAAATAATGAGAAGGAGACTGTCCTTGATAAATACACTGATCAAAGATGAAGCCTTCTCTGAAGGACAGCCCAGGCACAGCCAACAAATGCTGTCCATGACTACATTTGGGCTATAAATCAGAACTGTCTTTGAAGTAAAAGAGGGCAGTACCAAATTCTGTCTTCAATAAAGCAAAAATCCACTCACCTCCCCAGTTAATTTTAAGGTAGAGTTTGATTACTGAATCAGGTTATTTATTCTCTTGAAGGACTCAACTTTACCTTGAATACACTTTAATTTCATTTCCTAATTTTCACTGAAGGCCAGCTCCAGGTGATAAATGCTCAAACTGTTCTCTTATCCTGCCCAAGTCCGACAGCAGATAAACGTGATTTGGAAGCGGAAGGGCTCAGTTCTACTGGAATTGGTTTTCCTGTTTCACATAACCAACAGCAGACCACCGATGACCAAAACACGACTCTCAACTTGGCTTTCCTTTGAGGATTGGTAAAGAACCAATCCTTACCCCTAAAAACTATCTAAGCAAGAAGACAATTTGCAACAGAAGAATCAACACTATTTAAAGGTGAAGGGGGTGAATGAGCCCTATTTAAAGGGAAAAAACAACCCTTTTTAAACAAATATTTTGCACTTTTAGGAGTCTTAACATTGGCTGTAACAGCTGTGAGAGTCACATGGCTACAAGAACACACTCTGACTAAAATATAACTATTTTGAAAAATGCTAACAGATCATTAAATTCCATTACTTTAGAACTTGACAAAATCTGCATCTATCAAAGACTTGAAATACAAGTCATTTGTGAGTCTCTGTCATCTCTGAGATACTGAGCTTCCCACCGTGAGTCCGCAAGGCAGAGCTGTGTCACTGATCTGGTCCCCAAGCCATCTGTAACACCAAGCACAGCTCCAAGCAGAGAGGATGGACCACACATAAGCAACTTCTGCTCTGGGAAAATTCATCTCGCTACATGTTTTGATTAACACGGCAATGAAAGCAATTTATTACTTCATTTAGAGTGATAAATCATGTTTAACACAAATAAACAAAAATTTAAAGACAGCAATTCCTGCCCTCATTACAAGTAAAGAGACTCTAAGTTAATAGATGGTTTAGCATGAATTACTTTCCTTCAGCAAACAAGCTGGCTGGATACACACAGGCTCTACCAGATCTTCTGCATCTCATGTGTGCATGTGCACACACACACAGCACTGAACCAGTGGCCTCTTTTTCCTCTTCCATCCTCCCAAAAATGCAACAGCCATGAAAGATCATGGAGTGCTACAGGTAAGAAAAGAAATGTCAGTGGGCTCCTCCATCCAGCACTGGTACACAGCTCCCTATAAATCTTACACTTCCCCCACACACTACAAAGAGGCTTTCTCTAAAAGAAGGAGCAACTAGAAAGGTTTTTAACATGCAAGAGTTTAGTGAGTACCAATGATGAATATCATCAAAGCACCATGAAAAGATACAGAAATGTGACAGAAAACATTTTTGGGTTTTTCTTACCCCTCCCCCATTTGACGCAGTGATACTAAAAATTCCTGAAAAAGGAAGGGTTTTATGCCATGAAGTGCAAGGCATTTAGTCCCATGGGCATTTACCAGTGCTGTCCTCATCACAAATTCCTAGCTGTCCATGCTGTGCAATGCAAAGAGTAGGAAGCTACCTCACACCCAAGGGGGTACTATTTTATAAGCAAGTGACTCAATATAATAAGCACCAAGATAAGCTTTTCAATTTTGTAACTAGAGCATTTAATAAATAATGGGAAAATGCCATTCTTGAAGGTTTCTGCAGTAATCCTTACTCACATCTTGAAGACACTTAACATTAGTCACATCTTTCTATAAAAAAGGTGTAAAGCAGGTCTTGAAGTGTGTTTTAATAACCCAAGTTTAGCAGCACCTGGAGCTGCCCTGAGGGAAACCAAAGGTCATTGCCCTACAGAACAAAATCCTCCCTGCACGGCAGCACCGCAGCAGCCAGTCCAAGTTACACCGTGTTATAACTGCATATACATCTTCATTTCCTGCAGAATGAGTAAAATCTGCCAAATGAATAAGGTTTTGAGAGAAATCTCTCAATTTGGCAAGCACTTACTCTCAAGAGCAATAGCCCATTGAAACCATTCCTACAAGAAGTCTCCAAAACCAGAATCACACCTAAGCACTGGCTTGAAAACTGCTGTGCAATACAAATAACCTGAAGGCCTCTCTTGACTCATTAAATCACGAACCTATCTCTCCAAGAGGTTATAATTTAAATGAAAGCTAAGCCTTGGCAAATCCCATCAGATTGTCAAATATGGATTTTATGTAGGAACCCCATCTGTTTGTGCAGCTACATGAATATGCAACGTGACTTGCTGAAACACTTGCATTCACATTGTGGAAAATTTACAAGTAAGCAGTTCCCAACCACAATTAAATCAGGAACAAAGTTCTGAAAACACAGGCAGTAAATCACTGCCCACAGATATGAGCTTCGAGGCTCCAAGCTTCTTTTCTCTCCCTGTCACGTGCTGAGATGATGAAACTTTACAGCAGAGGTGTGCTACCCTTTGCACTTGCAGGAAGGCTCGCTCATGTTGCCAGCTGGGCAGGGTGCACAGCTCCCTGGAGCGCAGGGCCCGGAGCGTGTGTGACGCCTGCTCTGTGCCACGTGAACCAGTGAGTGCCAGGCAAATTAATTAATTACTGGTTTCCCAGGTGAGGGCACTGCCAGCTGGAGGGCTCACGGCTTGTTCAGCAGCGCTAAACCTGCCTGCAGACCACACACACAACCTAGAGCTGACTGCCCCAGTTCTACACATTCCTCAATGCACATCTGTCCAAATTCACACAGCTGCTCACTGAAACCAGCAAACACTCAGTTCATACCTTTTTTTAAATTAGTATGATAACATAGAATCTGAAGGTTTTAATTCTGCACATCGTGACCCCTGGCTAAAGGTGGGCTTAGGTCAAGTTCTATGGTCAAGGGACCACAACCCTGCTCTCTACAGCAGAGCCAACAGCAGAGTCCAAACTGCTGCACAGCAAAAAGAACCAGCTCCCTGCAGAGCACACCTGGGACAGTGGGAGACAATGTCCAACCAACAGCCCAAAGTCACTGATTCGGCTGCAACTGAGCAAAAGAAACCCCACAACCAGTTGTGAACACACACAAGCACACTCTAGATTCAAGTTGAAAGTGACTGCCAAAACTAAATTAATTCTGGTTTTATGGATGCCAGACAGCTCTCTTGGAAAGCATCACTAGGATTTTAACTTCATACATTCAGTAGGGAAAAATCCTTGGTTACTGGTAAAAAAAAAAAAAATTCAAACCCTCTCATCACAAGATAAAATGCTTCATCTCAACTAGGAAATATCCACAGCATCACATTCCTAATTATTCAAATCTATTTGGTTACTTTTGAGAGGTTTGGGTTGTTAGCTTTTCTTTTTTTTGTGTGTTTATTTTTTTAACCCTGCATGTTTTACTCTCAAATTTTCCTGTGAATTACTTAGAAGTATTGACAAAAGGTCAGGAATTCACATGACAGAAGCTCCCTCACACCACCAGGTAGGCAAAGTTCCTTTCTACCAAATACAACCCATTTAAACCAATAAGTGCACAAAGATCTCTCTAATAGTTTGCTCAGCACATTACCTATCATTCTCTAGGCTGAAAAACCTAATTAGAAAAAACAAATATATGCTGTAGCACCATTTAGGTTTCTCTATTCCCACTAAAGAGGCCCTGGATTAGAAAAGCAGCTCCATCAGGGATAAGACACCCATGCAAATTTGCAAAAGTTGCCACTCCTTGGCTTTTCTGACAGCTACTGCTTCTGCCCAGCAGCATCTAGAACAACAGATTCAAGAGGAATTAGGTAACCCCTCAGTACAGCAGAACACACCAAGCAGCTTCCGATCAGATACCACAGAAATGATCAGGGCTGCAAAGATTAAAAGTGGGTTCTCCAATTCAAACAAGTGAAAGGAGTTTCAGAACAAGCTGATGACAATCTAGAAAATGACACCGGGTAACAGCACAAGCATCTCCCTGGAAGGAAATACCAACCCCATGTCACACAGATTCCTCACCCTCCCTGATACCGCACACAAGACATTTCTTATAACACAAGGATTAAACAGATGAGGAGTTTGCACAAACATGCACTCCACCATGCACACGAGCTCAATACATCCAAGGAACAAATAGACAGATTGGATTCCTGCGCCTCTCCACAACAGAGCAGATGTTTCTTCAAATTCAAAGCACAATTATTTTCAATAAGGAATTAAAGAGAGGAACAGCCACCGTTCAGTTAGGGTTTTGTTCTCTAGTAACCTTTGTCCAAGCACAGAGGAAGTTGTACTTCTCACAGAATCTCCCAAACCCCCCCCAATATCCTCACAAAGCAATTGACAAATGTGCAGTGTATGTGAACGCAGGAGGAAGCTGGACATACCAACCACCCTGGCCTACATTTCTCGGGAGGTCAGATGAAGGACAGGCACATGAAAAGCACTATTTTGGCAGTACATACATCTGCAAAGCAAAATATTTCACTGACTTTCATTCCAGTCTCTTAGATCAGACATTCACCAATTACATGAAGCAAAAAAAAGAAAAAAAAAAAAGAAGATAAATTCAAACCCCAAACCAGACTGTGGAATCACAGAAGTGTGATTAAACACAGCACAGATGACTTCACACACCCCTAATCACAACCTGGGAAGGTGCATCAATGTTTAGCATTTGGATCAATGCATGCCTACATGTGGTAGGATTTTCACATTTCAATTCCACTGTTTAGTTCAGTTTTGAAATTGAATTTCTGGGGGCTTGGTCTGTGCCTCATCTCAGTCCCTCCAGGAACAAGTATATTTCAACCCGGCTGTCAGTGAGGTCAGATCCAAGTCACAAACACCTGAGCTGGTTGTGGTTTCCCATAAAACAAAGTTTTCCATGTATGGTATTCTGTGCAAACAAACAGAACCCATCTACAATAAATGCAAAGGGCTGCCCACAGTGTTCATTTCCTTATTTCTGTATTTGACCCAAACCTTTCATTCTGAAGTACCATTTGAACATAGCAAAACATTCTCTCTCAGACCAAGAGGAATAGAACACATCCCTATCTCAGTATCAGGATGTGGAAGCTCAGGAAAGGTATTCCATTTGCATCTTCAGTTCTCCCTTCTCTTCCAGCAGAAGCAATCCCCCAAGTGGAGCTGTTCAAATGTGCAGCTAAGTCCTCACTTGGCAGGAAGAAAGCACACAGAACAAGAACAGCAATCAGTGCCAAAAATGTGTAACTTCTGACAAAAAATATCTGGAGACCAGTAGCCAAAAAAGTCCCCAATAATCCCCTCTCATGTGCATTTCCCCCACTTCCCCTAATGAGCTTGCTGAAACTGAGCTGACAGATGATGCAAACACCTTTTTACTCTCTATGGCTTTCCAAGAGAAATTCCAGCCACAATGAAAGAGTAAATAACTCTTCTGCAAAAACTCCAGAAGTGACATTATTGAGACCAACACAGCATTTGTTATGAATAATTTAACTACAAACTGCCAGGACATCTCATATCAAATCAAGTTTAACTGTTAGAATAAATTACTACCAACCAACACTCATCACAGTTTCAAAGTCCTCATTCTCACTGGTATTCAAAAGCTCTTCAGGTTTTCACTAGCACCAAAACAGAATAAATGCTAAAAGCAAAACAGAATTAAAAGCTCCAAACCTTCACAAAATAGAGCAGCTAACCGAAAATCCCTCTTGAGGTTCTTTTTGTTTGATAATGCTCTCCTCTCCCCACTAGACTGAGCTGACTGGAGTCAATTTCAACAGAACCAGTAGCCTGCTAAATTAAGGTAATTTGCAAATAAACAAATACTTGCAGATAAACATTCAAATGAGTGTGTGGTGTTACAACCATGTCAAATCTAAAAGAATGCCACGCCTAAGCTGAACACAAACATTGAGCACAAATGTACAACAGGATGACTGCATGCTAGCAGGTGAGCCTTCTTACACACCAGTCCTAAAACACTTTCAATGACAATTCATTAACCAGAGAAACAAGAGTACAGCAAGACATGGAAGAAAAACACTGAGATCCCAAGCTTAAATCTTGTCCTCACAAAGACACAATCTGCCTGACAACTAAATGCCCTGAAGGACAGTCCAGTCTGTGTGGGAGTAACGTCACCTGTGCGTAAGAACAGAATTTAGCTTTAAAAATACATGTGTTGTAATAAACTGGCACAGGTAAATGTGTGCTTCGGAGATTAACATCTTGAGCTAGATTAGAAAGAATTATTTTCTCCTCCTATGGAGCACTGCAAGCCTTATTAGAGCTTGCCTTCCTGTACAACATCTGGCATGGACTGACACAAGCTACCTGACTAAAGGAAATGTTAGTCTAGTGACACATCAAAAAACGTTTATCTCTGTGTCACGAAAAGCTGTGCTGAAAAACACTACCCTATATACGCTTCCCACTTCATTCATCTCCCTAATCTATTTCAAATCACTTTAGGGATCATGAGGTGCCCTAGCTGGAGCACTCTGGATGCTGAAACGCTCTTCCCACAGCCCAATTACTCAACTCAGCACAAAATGCTGTTCCCACAGGGTGGGGTTTGCAGCCTCCACACCCATCGGAGCTGGCTGCAGGTGAGTGCCATCGCCCCAGTCCCTCTGGCTGTGCCATGCACCTGCAGGCATGAGCTCATAGGACAGAAGAACAGCAGAAATACTGAAACGAGATTTGGGAAATTTCCTGCAAAGAAGAAAGATAAATAACAGTGACACCTCCAAGGCTGGAGGCTGACGGAATGGTTGGTCCCTGAAAGCTCAGGAGAGCTCCAGCTGACTTTCTCACGTTACTCCTCGCAGCACAATCGGGCACAAACAACGCTTTGGTAGCGCCAAGGGCTGGCAGAGGTATGCCCAGCTTTTGACACCAGCTCCCCAGGAAAAGAAAAGGGACTGGGACATCCTCCTCCTCCTCCTCCTCCCATGGACACCATCACATCACACTGAAAGCACCGGGCTTCTGGCCACCAGAAACTGTCAGGAGGAGTTACTGACAATAGGTACATGCAGAGAAAATCTACCAGTGATTCACCTTTTCAAGTATGATCAGAAAAGCAAACTCTTACCTAAGTGGTTTTTTTGGAAGACAGAAAACAAGGGCTAAACCTTGCAAGAAAATTGGTCTGTTTATGTGAAATCAATTTGGATCAAAGCTAGCAGATTCTCAAAAGAGAAGGGAAAAGATGTACAGATAATGGCAAAAAAAACCCAGACAATCTGCTCATTATTTGGTATTTGGAAGAGACAGGGGCAAAGTAAAGTGACTTCACAGAAGTTCACTTTTATCTGCATGACTTTCTACACATGAAAAACAACACAGACGAGCCCAAGCCCTTACTGAACAGTAAGGAAATCCCAGAGACTTCAACAAGTTAACCACACAGAGCCCAGAACCAGCAAACTCACGTTCTTCACTTTATCTTCTGTTTTCTGTGTGCTTGTTCACTGTTGGACTTAATTTTAGAAGGGTAACACACCTTTTTATGTCCTTCCTTTTTTATAATCAGCCACACAATCACCTTGTGCAAGAACATAAACCATTGATACAAAACTAGCTGGGGATATTCCACTAGTTTAAACTCCAGCTGACCTAGAAAACACCAAGACCACAACTCTGAAGAGCACCTTAAGAATGTATGTAACTATAATAAGCAAAAGCATTTTTGCTATACTGAAAGAGATTCAAACTGCAAATGTTCATTTCTTCTACTACTAGAATCAGAAAATCATGGAATTGGAATTCTGTAAGGAACTGACCATCAACTTGAAAACACCAAGGTTCCTTCTGCTACAACAGGGGGCACAGCTTCCTCTTCCCCTCCAAATTCCAGCCACAGCTCTGCACACAGACAATTTGCCTGAAATTTCCCAGCAAAGTGATGGGAAGGCACCTTCACTGGCATTAGCTGGGGACCAGATCAGATTTACTGCTGAAGTAAGAATTTGGAAATCTCCAGTAACATTTATGCCTGAGATGAAGAGGGAAAGAAAAGACAACTATTGCTCTGACTGGGCTGAAGCCACACAAATAATTTCTCATTTCAAAACTACTTTAAGGAAGTTTCATTTACTCTTCAAAGTCTTGACTCTTCCACAACATATGCTGAAACTGCTCTCATCCAGCCTGGGAAGAAAAAAGGCCCAAATTTGACATTTTATTTAGAACACTTCAAGGGAAGCAAGCACTAGACAAGGAACAGATTTCCAAGCCAAGAGGACACATTTCCTCTTAACTCTGCGCACAGGTGAAGCTGGAGTGGGTATTTCAGTAGGTCTGACACACACAAGTGAATTTCTACCTCCTCGTACAGAAGTTCAGATGGAGTAAAACAAAACCTAGATCTAAAAGCAGCACTTTAATTATCAACTCCATCCCCAATATCAGCCAGGAGAAAGTATCACAGTATGAGGCTTTTCCATATTTCATTTTTTTTTTGCACCACAAGTGTCATTCAAGTGCACCTTTCCACAATTAAAAAATTGCCTCAGAAGAATATAAACATTTCTCCAAGAAGCTTGCACTTCAGAAACTGCTTAGTAGATTTGGAAGTGCTAAAACCCAAAACAACCTCCACAAAAAAACCAACCCAGCAAGTAAAAAGCTGCAATTCTTTTTGGGATGACTGAAAACAGAGGTGGAAAGGCATTCCCTGCATTCACAGACAGGCACCACGTATGTTCTGATTCGAAAGGATATTCCACAGCTCAGCTTTGAAGTGTAACCCCTTCCTTTATGGGTTGAACCCACAAAAAAATCTGTGTGAAATTTGCCTTATTGCATTTAATGAGCCAAATTCTCCCCAATGCACTTGCACTCCTCAACAGAGCACATCAAGGACCAACTTGGTCCTGCATGAACCAAGTACAGAAGTTACAGCTTGAAACACAGTGCAATCCAACCCATGAGTAATTAGAAAGACATAGTTTTTCCTGGTTCAGCCCAGCATTCCAGGATGTACCCCATCACCACACAGCACACTGGTAACCTGGCTACTGGCACATGGTTCAGCACCTGTTACCAATAACCTGATGATGAGCTTGTTAAGGCTTCTCACATTGAAAATTACTCAGATCTATGAAATCAGAGTGTAGTTTATTTTAAGCATCAAAATTCAACAGATAGCATTAGTGTGCTAAGCAAAAATCTGTGTAAAGCAAACTTGTCAAAATACTTATCTCAAGTACTAGAAATTTCTTAACCTACCTTCAAGCCTGTAACTGTACAAAAAAAAATTTAAGTAACCTTTCAAAAACAAGGGGAAAAATAACCTCACAATGAGAGTGAGAACACTTAAATTCAGCAAAAAGAAAGTTTTCACACAACTTTCACCAACTGCAAGTAACAATCATTGAAAGACCTTTATTAGAGAGCAGCACCTTATCAGAACTTGGTATCATCCTGTGCAATGTCTTATGTTTAAATTTAATGACTCCAAGCTGCTGTTTACCTGCAGTGATTGCTTTGGGGCAGAAGCAGACCAGCCACAAACACGTTTAGGCTCTGACACTACTTACTTATTCACTCCCATGTTCCTTACAGACTCACATGAAAACACAGATAACCTTAGGGGCGAGGGATCCCTAATCCCTGACACCTGGACACAGGCACTCCAGCTGGGAAGTAAGGAGCAATTAACACGGCCCCGCTAAGACTCCCTTTCCACAACAACAGCCCACACCGTGTGTATATTTACCTACAATGTATCATAACAACCCCTCCGCTGCAGCTGACAAGCTGCTGGAAACGCAGGGCAGAGGCAAGGCAGAAACAAGCTGTGCAGCTGCCCTGTAACAATAACACTCCTCACAGTTCATCAGAGTGACTTTCTCCACCATGGTTAGCTCAAAAAACATCGTTTTCTTCTTTATCATAATTTTCCTCTCACAAAAAAGTTTAATCTGAGGGAAAAGTAGTTTTCCTCATTCACTCATAGTCTGACAGGCCTTAATGTTCTTGTTTAAAGGCAATGGGAGCACAGAATTCAGTGAAGCTATAATGTTTAAAATAAAATCTGCAATGGAAACTTATTACTGACCATACTCCCACAAAAAAAACCCAAAAAAACCAACCAACTAAAACTTGCAAAAAGCTTCTGACAAATTATTTAGATTCAAAAATGAAGAGATTGCATTATGTTAGATTTCAGCTTTTGAACATCTTTTCTCGAAATGCTTTACAGCAACTTCTGATTTCAGTCAATCCATGAAACATTTAACATAGAAAAAAAAACAGGAATCAAGGCAAAAAATTCATACCGAGGAAATAATAATTAAAATTATATATAAAAAAAAAAAATCTGTTAAAACATTCAGCTATTTTTATCATTTCCGAATGCTTAACACATGAACACTAGAAACGGGGAGGAGGCACCATAAACACCAGATTAAAATATACCCACCCCTAGCTGAAAGCTTTTTGGTGTTGATAATTTTGGCAGCGTACTCTTGTCCTGTGGTGATTTTCATACACCTCCTCACGACGGAGAACGCCCCTCTGGAAACCAAAACCGGGCAAAGTGTCAGTCCAACTGAAACACTCCACTGCCATTACCAGCTAGCGGGCAGCACGGAGGGGTGTGATGTCGGCAGAATTTAAAAAAAAAAAAAAAAAAAAAAAAANAAAAAAAAAAAAAAGAAAAAGGCTTTTCTGACAGGGACGGTCAGCATTGATTTTATTCAGCTGAACAGTGAACTCTGCGGGGTAGAAGCCTTGTGACCAATCCCGCTAGCTGGGGCGGAGGGCGGGCGGGTTTTACTCTGTGTCCATACCGGCACACCGCGGGGGACACAGGGCGGCGGTGGCCGTGTCCCCCTCGGCGGTGACACCGACACCGGGGGGGGCGACACCCAACATGGCGCTCAGGGCTGCGCCTCCCGCCCCGCCGCTGGGGGGCGCCCGCCGCGCTCCGACACCCCTCACGGCCCGAGACCCTCACCCCGCCACAACCTAAGAGCTAAAAATAGCAATAAATAATAAATTGTAATAAATAGCGGCACGGGGGGTTGAGAGCACCTCCCCGCCACCCGCCCAGAGCCCCTCGCCGCCCCGGGACTATATGGCTGGAGCCCGGGCACCCCCGCGGGACTCCCGGCAGCGGTGAGGGCGGCCCCGGGCGCGGCTCCCCCCAGGGCACACGCACCAAACCCTTCAGACCGCGTCCTTACTTTCCGAGCTCTTCGAAGAGCTGGTACTCGTCGGTGAAGCGTGTGCAGGTGGTCGAGGCCATCATGAGGACGGGCGGCCGCCGGTGACTCCGGCGGCCGTGGACGGCGAGGCGGGGACGGCGGAGGGGCTGTGAGGCGAGGCGAGGTGAGGCGAGGCTCCGCGCCGGCTTCTTCTCCTCCTCTTCTTCCCCGCCACCGCCTCCTCTGGTGACGGCGTTGCCTCCGCGCCCTCCTCCGGTCTTCCCTCTCCCCTCCCCTCACCCTTTAGGGAAGCAAACAAACAAATATTTAAATAAATAAGTAAGCAAATAAATAAATAAATAAATAAATACGTATCCTCCTCGCCCCTTCACGCCCGCCAGGGAAAGCTAGCGGCAAAAGGGAAAGCAAAACCGGGGCGGGGGGCGCGGCGCTCCCTTCCCCTCCCGCTGTTCCCCCACCTCAGCGCCACAAGCCCGTCCGCCGGTGCCGTGCCTCCCCCTAGCGACCCCGGCCCGCGACTCCCTGCCGTCGGGGACGGCGTGACACCCGTAGCAGACTCACGGCGGCGGTCGGAGTACGGGGAGAACCTGCGCTCCGTCCGGCCGGGAGCGAACACCGACCTTCCCCCGGGCGCTGCCCCGGGACGGCGGCGGGAGGCGCCCTGAGGGAAGCGGATGCACCTGCGCGCCCCCACCCCGCGCGCCGCTCCCTCAGTGGCCGCCTGTGACGTCACGCCTCGCCCTAGCGCGAGGGAGGGCGCGCGCGGTGGCAGCGCGCGGCGGGAAGCGCGTGCGGGTGCGCTCGCGGGCAAGGGGCCGTGACGTCGTCAGGGGCCCCAGCCGCGTGAGGGGAGGGGAGCGGGAAAAGGGACGCACACGGACATAGGGACACACGGACACACAGCGAGCTCTTCGTGACGTCACAGCAGCTCCGGCCGCGCGCGGGGAGGGGAACACCCCCTCCCCACACACACACCGGGCACCTCGTGACGTCACGGCGGCCCCGGCCCCGTGCGGGGGGAGTGGGGGGGGGCACACACGCGCACACCGCGCGTGCGCCGGGTCGCGACCGTCACGGCGGCCGCGGGGCAGCTGCGCCCGCCCGGGAAGGGACCCGCGGCACGGACCGCGCACATCCAGCCCCGCCAGGCGGAGCCGCCCCGCCATCCCAACCCCGCCTTCATCCCGCGGGAGGGCACCGCCAGGACGTGGAATAACGCCGAGAGCCGGGAAGGGCTGGGGGCACTCGTGTGAAATGTCACAGCGAACAGCTGTCTGGGTCTCTTCCGCAGAACATCCTGAGCTGGAAAGGATCCACAGGGATTATCAAAGTCCAGTTCCTGGCCCTGCACAGGACTCCCCAAAATCTCACCCTGTACCTGAGATTGTCCAAATGCTCCTTGAGCTCAGGCAGCCTTGGAGCCGTGACCACTTGAACACGGAATGGGGGCACCAGGCCACCCCAAGGGCATTCGATCCTTTTCCATAAACCTGAATTGCTTTTGTTCCTTTCTGATCAATTAAGTGCTGGTGAGCCAGGCAAAGATTTAAATCCACACCTGCACAGAGCTTTAAGCAGCAGCTCCACTACAAAAGGCAACCTGGAGCGTCTCCATCCTCATTTGGGTAAGTGAGAACACAGACGCACAAAACACACCCACAAAGGGCTTCACATTAAACCTCTGCAGTTCCCAGAATCAGAATCCGGAGCTGTGGTCTCGTATGAAGAGTTAAACCCTGTCAACCCTTCCCAAAAGGAGCGTGAATGGATGACAGGAACTCCAGAGCCTGCACACGAAGGTAGCTTTCCTCCACAAACACACTGAACTCATGGCATAAAGGTGGCAGCAAAGGGACTTTGGAACTCGTGAGCAAGTACAAAGCATTTACTCCACCGGTTCCTCTCCAGGGAAACACTCTGTGCAGCAGTGCCAGCACACACAGACCGGAGGATGTTTCAATTTAGACCAGCGAGAACGGATCTATTCCCACATCCGTGCAGGGAATGCACATTACAAGCACTCAGAACAGCAGCCTATTTCCCAATCCCCTCAAACAAAAAAGTAACATGGAAGTTGTGCATCCTTTTGTGCAATACCTGCATAAATAACACAATCAGCAGTGCTGAACCCCCAGGGAGGGCTGATGATTGGATTGAAGGCGAGTTCCAGGTTCCTTATCCTGATGTACAAAGACATGAGAAAATGAAACATTCCCCGGGCACTACATCACTTTTTCCCTTATGGTGTACTCTGAGAACAAGCATTCACCCCAAATATCTGCTACTGCTGTGCCATACAGCTATTACTTAATTAAAAAAATATTCAGAAGAAAATATTAAATTCAATTTACTTGCTTGTTGATTTTTTTGGTGTTTTTTTTTTAAAAATCATTACAAGAATGAGTAATCCAAACTGAATTTTTTTTAATATTTTTGTTTGGTTTGGTTTGGTTTTTTGTTTGTTTTTTGTTTCATATTTCCCAATGTGAAAAAAGACAAGAAGAGGCCAAGGAGTTTCCAGAGAAGTATGAAGCATGGATTTTATCACAGGAGGTAAGGGAAGAAAGTATTTGTTTACGAGATCGATATAACAGGAGTAGATGAATTTCCCTAAGAGAAACACTAGGGCAGTGATGAGCAGCTTGGAAACACTTCAGCTGAGAGGGTTTTTTCTCCTTACAACAATCATGTCTTAATTGTAGCTGCCTCTTGAGCTGAAAGAAAACCTTAATTTGTAGCTGCCGTTTAAACATTTCGTACATTCCCCAAATTCCTCCTGAGCAGACCAAAGCAGGCAGGATGGCAGCCAAGGATCTGGTCCATGAGGTGAAATTCTAAATGCTGGGTAAAGCTTCAGATTTCCATTAAGGCCACAGAAACAATTTATCTGTTGTTGAAGAACCTCAGATCTCAACAATGAACAAAAAAAGATGCTTAAAAGCCACCCCAGGGCACATTTTTTCTTCTCCAAAAAGCTTTCAAGAGAGCAGTTCAAACCTGTAAGAAACTGAAGTCCTTCACTTAAAATTCCTGAAGTTTAACAAAATATTACAGCTAAGTGGAATGAATTATATATTTAACTTTATTCTGGAACATTTATTGTGGCAAAGGAAATCGTATTTATTTTAAGAGTTTGCTCTTCAGCGAGGTCTTTGCATTGTATGGCTTCACTTTTAGACAGCCAAAGTAAGGTTTTTCTTTTATTTCTGACCTTGCAAATACAGATTTTTAATTTTCTTATGTTTTTGCAGGAGTCAAGAGAGTTTCCAAGAGGTCATTTGTGTGTACTGCTCATTCTGAGGGCTGCAGAAAACCTGAGTAATTTGGGGTTTAGATAAATACTCACTCTACAAGCAGATGGTCTTTAACAGAAATCTTGGTCCTTCCCAGGGCTGCACATATTCCTGGGGCAAAGCACTTACTGCCTTGGGGAAACTCATGGACAGCACTGGAGGAGCCAGAGTTACATCACTGCAGTAAAACAATGAAAAGATCAAAAATATATGTGGAAACCAGGAAAGATGTAAGAACAGGATAAAAAAAGAGGATAAACTGGGAGAAATCACACAGCAAACACATGGGTCTCAGTTCATTTTAACAGCTGGAACTAGAGGCATAGATTTCAGGTCAGTGTGGAATTCTCTGCTGCACCACGTCTTGTACCTCTCTTATTTTCTCACTGGAGCTGCTGGACCTTGAAAAGTAAAGCTTCTTAGGGGCAAAAGGACTGGTGACATCGTGTCTGAGACTCACTCCCTCCTTTCCAAGTGATGAGGGGGGCCTAAAGCCTGTCCCAACACCTTCTGCTGAGCAGCTCCCTCCCCACCAGCTTCGCACCAGAGCTGACTCCAGAAGCTGGTGCTGCTCCCAGCCATGCCTGGACTGTGGTGGTCTGTGGAGATCCAGGGTGGAGCTGCTGCACCTGCCCCAGGGTTTGTTTCCTCCCCCAGGAGAAGCCCTCTCGCTGCTGCTGTCCCACTGCGTGTGTATTGGCACTCGGAGAAGCAGATCCTTGAAGGTTCCCCAAAGAGAAGGAATTATTTATCCATGACTTACACACTCCTGGCAGGCACCTTGCTGCCTGGGCAGGGCAGTGTGTGTTCTCTCTCTGCCTCTGCTGCTGGAGCACTCTTAGGTGGGATTAATTTACTCCTCAGTGAACCAGAAAGATGTTGGCAGAATAACTGATTTGATAGCTCAGTGATTCTGTCACGCTCTTGCTATGCAGGAGACCAAAGGTTCTCTCTGGCCTAAAAAAGCATCACTCCTGACAGGCTGGGAGGCATTGCTGGCCACTTAACTCCTGCCTCTGGAAGGAGCACAGGGAGAAAGAAATGAAAAATTAATGCCTTATTTTTTAATCTTTCTGTGTGGGGCAAGGACAAAAATACAGGCCGAGCAAAACAGATGTTTTCATTTGTTTGCACTGGAAAGAAATAAGGAATGCTCTGACACGATTTGAGTTTCACCTCAGGATTTTAAAGAATAAATTCTTCTTCTCCCTTTTTTTTAAATTTGAAGTATTCTTAATTAAGAATACGCCTTTAAAATAATGCTTTTGATGAGAGTGACTTCTTTCTAATGCACTTGTCCTGGTTATTTTGAGCTGAGTAATTTTTAATGAGTTCTTAGCAAACAAAATATTCCATTATTTACACAGTTCTTCTTACAAGCAATTAAGAGTCAGTAACACTCCATGAATAAGACCTTTTGCCACTGGCTTTCATGACATGGATTTGAAATATAAACATCACTAAAAAAAGTTATTTCAAGCTGTGAATTAAATGTTTCCTGGGGCTTGGAGCAACCTGGGCTGTGGAAGGTGTCCCTGCCCATGGCAGGAGTTTGGAATGAGATGAGCTTTCAGATCCCTTCCAACCCAAACCATTGTGTGATTCCATGATTCTACGATTTCTGGAAATTTGAGCACCAGTCTTGAACCCTGTGTGATTGACTGACTCAGAAAAGATAAATGGTTCTCATTCCACAGTTCCCAGGGGTGTGTTACTTTTGGTTCAGTGCTGATAGACTCTGGGAAATATGTGCATTTCTCTGGCCTGCTAGGACTGATTTTAATATTACCTTGCCACATAAACCCAAGAGAAAGATATGCATGTGGAGAAGCTGGCATTGACAACCTTGATATCATCAAGGTGAAGAACTAAGTATGATCTTGGCTGACACACTCCATTGAGGCTGCCAGGGCTGCAAAGGAAGCAGGAAACACAGGAGCCTGCGTTCGCATGCCAGCACTGAAACTGTGCCCAGTCTTCATTCTGAATGCTTTTGGTGAATGTTTTGTAAACATTTCCAGGCACTTCCTAAAAAAAAATGGGGGAGGTGACTCCAAGTAATTTCAGCCACCACACATTTTAGATTTGGAGCATCCTTTCAATGAAGGAAGCTGAAGGAGGAAATGAGTAACAACACCCCCTGCTTCCCATCCACAGGCATTCCCAGCACTGGAGATGAAAAGGCTTTCCAAGAGGAGGGAGCAGTAACAGAGTTAACCAGAAGTGATAAAGAGGCAGGCTGGAATTTTATGGGGGAACTAAGTGTTGAGATTTTAGAAGTAGGGGATCATGCTCGGGGGGTGAGAAAAGAGAAATGTTTTCATGGTGAAAGTTTGGACAGAGTGAAGACAAAAGATTTGGCCAGAAAAGGGGAAGATCTTAAAGAAACCAGTGCATATGAGACACTGTTGACTGGGAAGAAGCTGAGTTTTGAGAAAAACACAATTGTGAGAGTGTGGAGGTTTCAAACCAAAGTAGAGGAGAAATGCAGCAGTTGGATTCGTGACCCAGACAGCAGGGAGTGCTCATGGCAAGAATAAAACAGACATAAGAATAAGGATATGCACAACTTCCAAACCATGTGCCTAATCACCACACCTACTCATCCTTTAAATTTCTACAGGGATAGTGACTCCAACACTTGCCAGGGATGGACATCCTTTTCCATGAAGAAATCTTTCCTGATATTCAACCTAAACCTCCTCTGGTGCAACTTGAAGCTGTTTCTTCTTGTCCTAGCTCTTGCTCCCCCTGATTTCTAGTTTTTTCTATTTTTTTTCCTATTTTTGTTCTATCCTGATTTTTAGATTTATTTTTTTTTAATTCTGAATTACAGGGAGGTCTTTCCATTTATTAAAAAGGAAAAACACCTGGTAGAATCCAGAGGAAACAAAAATATGGTATTTCCTGGATAATATCCCTGTAGAGAAGTAACTTTTTGGTTTCTCCATTAGAAAACCATTTGCCAGGGATCAATTAAAGTATGGCTGACACACAAAATGAAATATGTATCAATCCAGCAGGAAATGGTAACAGACATTAGTAGACAGCAGAATCACATGAGTTACATGCACTCACCAACAAGAAGGCTTGGGTTGTATTATCTTGGGGAAAAACAAGGATCAGCAGGATACACTGGGAGTTGTAGCAGAGGTACCATTACTGCAGGCAATGCAAAGGGTGCAAGAAACACTTTTACAGAGGAAAAAAATTACATCAGACATAGAAAAATATTATTCCCATATTTAAATATCATTTAAAAGGACAATTTCTAGTGTTTTAAGGGTTTTAAACTGTAAACAACAGTTTAAGATTTAGACAGGGTTTAAAGTGCTTTAGCAGTTTTTTCAAGTACTGCAAAGGCATCAATTTATACCAGTATAAATTCAGAATAACTGAGAATTAAGCAATCTTAGGACAGTGGATTAATTTTGAACTCTGTCCTCCAGCGAGGTGGGTAACCAAGTTTGTATTCTATGGGATCCCTTCAGCACCACCACAACAGAAATGTGGAACAGTGTTAGCACTCCGAGGAGCTGCTGGGTGCCTCCTCCTGCTCTCACAAGTGAGGTTACAGAAGAGCAGTGACAACACAAACAAGCTGTACTACCAGTGAAAACATGCACTGAGGAGAAAACTCCTTTCAGCTCTTGTGTAGGAGTAGGAAAGCATGCTGATGTTATTTTAGCAGAAGAGTCTTCTATTATTTGCCACATGGTAATTCCAAAATATCTGAATGAAGCTAATAGTGTCTGTATGTATTTCTGCACACTGATATATAAATATATACACATAAGTAAAATGGATAAGAGATTCTAGATCTTGATTATTAACTGGGATACATGTGGGAGCCATCTGGGCCACCCAGTTTCCAGTCTTATTCCTTTCAACACTTGCTGAACCCTAAATTATCACAGCTTTTTAGGCATGCTGGCTGCAATTACTGTGGTGCTGGGACATCGTTCATCCAGTCTCTGTGAGCCCTCTGGCTGCCTCCTCGGGGCACTTTGGTAATGAAGGAACAAAGTAGAGTTTTCTTTTATTGGAATAAAACCTTCCTAATCTACCATGCTGGATAAATCAGGAGGTTTATCATCACCTAGGCAATGTAAAGAGGCAAGCAGTGGAAAAAAACTCAGCAGAGTTGAGTGAACTTTCTGTGCTCAGTTTCCTCAAATCTAAGAGATGACTCAATTGGAGGCAAATTCCACATACTCCTCTGCACAAAGGTGAGGATTTCTGTTTGTAAACAGCCAGATGAAGTGTTCTTTGGATGGTTTGTGGGCTCCTTCTGGATTGACAGCCTTGATCTCCCCCAGCACCAAATATTACAGATAACCCTAATCAAACGACAACCACTGGCACAGTGCAGATGAGAAATTGTCATTTCTATGTATATTATGACACACATACAACTACAAATATCTGTAGGGATCTTTCTTGCAGGCTCTGAGTGCTGCTGTGTTTGGGTTTCACCAGGAGGAGCAGCTCCCAGGGCTCTAAATTGCATCAGTGATGTCCATCCTTCAGAGTGACTAGGAACAGAGTCACTCCAAAGGGCCACCTTGGATAAAAGCTTCCCTCCTAATGCACTGCAATCTTCTCTCCTCCTGCATAGCAGAGAACAAAATGTCATCCCCACCTGTTTCTCTCTTTTTTTTTTTTTTTTTTTTAATAAGTTACTTTAAAAAATGTCCAACTGTGTAGGTTATCTACTGTCATTCACAGGAGCAGAGATTCGTGCCTCATCCTAGCGCATGATTTGTACCAGAGTGTGTCACACAGGTATTTCCTGGTCCTTCTTTCTCCTTAAAATATGTTCTGTCTGTGCTCACTCAAAGCACATTTATTTTTTTAAATTAAAGAAATAGTTTCAGAGACTTCACAAGTTGCAGAAACAGGTCGCTTGGAGGATTTTTGTCAGTATTTGCAGGGCAGGTATTAGAGAAAGTTACTTTAAAGTATCCCTTTGAACAGCAGATGGATGGAATGATTTGCTTCCAGCTCACTTCTGCTGGAATTCAGAGAAGCAAATCGATATCTTTCCCTCCCTTTTTAATTCTATTTGAGTTTTGAAACGTCGGTAATTATTCAGTCTTTATTTCATGTCATGCACTGCTAACCCTGGACTTGTTTGGGGGTTTTACCGTTGTTTTTAGCAAACAGAAGGTGTCAAACCCAAACTAGGTTTCATAACAAAGCCATTACATAACTGCCCAATTAGCAGCTCGTTCAGTGCTATTAATAGCAGCTCCACATCCAACCCACTTTGTGTAGTGCTACAAAAACTGGCAAGAGGAGGCTTCTCATTAGTTATTCATTCTCAGAGGAGAATAAATGAACTTGGTGGAGATCTATGAGATGAAGAGTAACATGCTGATTATTAGCTGCCAGGCTGCTGCCTCTCCCACCGCTCCCTGCTTTTCCTGACTCCTAGATGTTCATCCCTTCAAGCCTGTGTGGACATCTCGTGTGCACCCGACAGAGACACAGCTCCCACCCAGGTGGGCTCAAAGCCAGGAGCCCCTAGGAATCTTTTTCTTTGGAACAGTGTCTATAATTTGGTGTTACCTTTCACTGACTGACATGCCAGTGATGTTTCACCCCACAGCTGGCTGTCCTGGTCCTCCATTTCAGCTCTTTTGGGCTGGCTGTTTGTTGGTCACGTTGTGACCACTCTGGCACAGACAAACACCCAGAGCAATCTGACCAGTCTTTTGGGAGAAAAAATTTTTTACTGGAGTTTTGATCATTTTAAGCCACTTGAGCTGCTGACCACATAATCTGATCCAGAATTTCTTGTAACTTTCTGCACAATACTTTTTTTTACTTTCAAAGATCAGATCTGATTTCTATTTTAAAAGTAGGCTACTTAAAATGTTGCAGCATGTGAGCTGGTTTGATCTTACATTGCTCTGTTCCTGAACTCCACTGTGGAAATAAAGAATTTGTGAGGAGATTTTCTGTGGCCTGATGACAACCTTACATTCTTTACCAGAGTGACTTCTTTTTATATTGGATCTCTCATCTGATAAAAACAGCTCAAATCTCTCTCTATATATATCTATACCTGTTTCTAACATAATTTCTGTTCCTGAGGTCCATATTTTCTTCTCCTTGGGTACCTCCACTGCTCCTGGATTCCAGACTGGTTAAGGCTTTACCTCTCTGCAGTGCATTGTGCTTCCCATCAGCTGCTGCCTATGGGGATACCAGAGTCTCTTACACTCCTTTCCCCTAGGCACAAGTTGCTTCACAATTAAGGATTTACTTATATTGGTACAAAATGAGCTGCATAATTAAAAGCTCTGACTGAGTATTGATTCAGGTTTCTGTTCCTGCGTTGCTTTCTTGTTGACACTGTTGTTCTTCAGCCCTGTGTACTTGTCCTACAGCTGTAGGTCCTCCCTGGGGGAAAAGAAATAAGAAAACAAGAGGAGAGAGATTTCCAGGGTCACCTACATGGGTTAGGTAAAGAAGAAAAAGAACAGGCACTTTGTGACATGGGCTTATTGAACCACACACTGTAAATCCCCAACCGTGGCTTTCCTTTGGTTTGTCATTTCATTTTTAACTCCTATCCATGTTCTCACTTTTCTCTCCTACCATGAACTATTCAGTCATCAATGTCAAATGTAAAACTGGAGTGCAAAAACATAAAGTGTAAACATTTTTTTTCTGTCCCTACATAATCTCTCTATGCCTTTCTGCACATTGATATAAAAACACACATGTAAAATGGATAAGAGATTATAGATCCTGGTTATTAACTAAGATACATGTGGGAGCCATCTGCATAAGTAAAATCATCAATGTTTTTATTTTCTTTATTAGTAGATTGTGATAATATACTATTTTTTTATGTTCATGTACTAATCATCCATTTCAGTGAGATTCAGTATGTATTTTGTCCTTTCTTACATATTTTTATACCTTCAGGATACACAAAGAGCCCCACACTGCCCATCCACAATGATGGTGCTATTCACAATCCTGGTGGTCTCTCCACTTTTCCCATTTGTGGCTAATTCAACATGAAGAAAGTCTTGGGTTGCTGGTGGAAAAGCAGAGAAAAAATGATTGGACTTGAGATTCCAGCACTTTTTATTTTTTCACACTGAAAGGGAGTGTGTTCTTTAACACTGCAGTGTGTGAGAATGTGCAAGTGTACAAATGGCGTGCTGGAAAACTGCTTATTGCCATTAAGGGAATGCTATATTTTGGTTTGTAAAGGAGACCAAGCTTACTTGTGGCACAAAATTGCTTCTCTGCCTTCCTCCAGAACAGAACTAAATGCTGCTTCAGGGCCTGAATTACTGCCCACTGTATTTCTGTGTGCTTGATTTCAGAACTAAGTAGAAAACAGCAATCAAGTTTTCTTTCTGAAAACACTTTCAAATATATTGCCTTGGGTTTTGACAAATTTTATAGAAAAGCAAGGGGAAAAAAAGTTAAAATCAAAGGAAGATTTTAATAATAGTTTTTCAAAACTCAGTAAGACATTCAGAACTGGAACAGTCTGAACATCTCTGAATCCCGTCTGAGCTTCAAAAGGGACATTGCAGGGATTGCATTAAATTAGGCTGCTATTCTCCCACTTTGCTGAAAAAATGAGTGTCCTTTCTGTGTAGAATAACTGGGTAGGATAAGCTTTAAGAATGGCTGGCAAAGGCCTTGGCACAGAAAATGCAGGTTTCCCCTCCAATTCCGTGAACCATTTCACCTTCGGTGTGGATCTGTCGAGCTAAAAGCCTTACAGAAAAATGACTGTGACCTATTTTGTTTCATAGCAAACGTGGCTCTGATGCTCAGATAAAGATTCCTGCATTTCCTGAGTGCTCAAAGCTACTTACATGGGAGAAGATTGCTTGGTAAGTAAGGATTTGTAGGATCCAACAAGGCTAAGAGCATAAGAAACACGGAGCTGTGTCAAACCACCGGCCCCTCCGCCCCTGATCTCTCACAGCAGAAGGAAATGCCAAGCAGGAAGAAATTGTTTCCTGAGAGGGTGAGGAGGCACAGGCTGCCCAGAGAAGCTGTGGCTGCCCCATCCCTGGAAGAAGGCCAGGTTGGAGCAGGCTGGTCTGTGAAATGTGTCCCTGCTCATGGCAAGAGGTGGGAACAAGCTGAGCTGTCCCTCCAGCCCCAGTCATGCCATGATTCCAAGTGATTCCACGTGCACAGAAAGGCTTGGCTCACCCTCCCCAGACAAACTCCTCCCTGTGGGTGCCAGACCCCACTGCTGGGCTCCTCGGTGAAGCTGCAGGAGCTGGGCTGGGCTCAGCCCCACCCTCGCTGCTCCCAGCAGCAGCAGCAGCAGGAGGGCAGCGTCGGGTCCTGCACATCCCAGAGGCATCACAGGAGCTTGCTGGGACTCCTGGCTCTGGCTTTATGTCATCTGTACACAGCACCGATACAGTTGAGACACAATTAAAAAAATAGCCAACCATTCAAGCAGCTTTTCATCTGACAAACCTCTAAGTGAAGGATTAATATGCCCTGAGAGATTCAGAGAGATAAAAGCTTTGTGTTTAGTTCAACAGCCCTGCCCAAGGGTTCAGAAAGCTGTTTCCCAAGTGCTAAAATACAGCCCTCATCTGCATTTGTTATTTAGCATCCCTGGAAGTATAAACAACAATAGCTCATGCATAAATTCATTCTTCATTGGCAGAAAAGTGAGTTTGTCCATGATGTAAGATTTCTTCTTTACTTCAGGTTGTGGAGAATTCTCAGGATTCTGGTTGTATTGTTTCTCTCATCACCTTCCCAATCTCAGCTGAAAAATAAGAAGACATCTACTTGACCTTGAAAGCTCTGATTTGAGGAAAAGGTATATTCTAAATTATTAAAGCAAAGTGGTTCTATGCAGTTCTCTGCTCTACCTGCAATCAAGGTTTACTCATTTATTTCCTAAGCAAAAAAAAAACAAAAACCAAAGAACAAACACAAACAAATAAAAAAAAAAAAAGATTTAAAATATTAAAATCATCAAATACCAGTAATGCACTGTGGTTTTACCAATTATGCCCATTTTGGGGAGCCCCTAGAAACATGACAAGTTTCTGGTGTGAAAAAGACATGTGGTTGATACCCTTTCTCACAGTGTGTTTTTCTTAACAAGTAGAGTTAATTATCGGTCCCAAACATTTTTTCTTCAGTAGAGCACATTTGCTCTGCCTTTCAGACCCTTTTTTTTTTTTAAGGTGGATGAATTTGTTTAATAACTGAACTACTGGTAATGGAATTATCTCCTGTGTCTCTATAAAAGGAAAGCATATGCTTTTATACAAATTATTTATAAGCAAATGCCACAGTTGAAGTTATGGGCATTATAAATAATGCCTGTCAGTTGAAATCTTTCTCAAGTTGAAAATTTAGGTTACATTAAGCTAAGTGAATGGAATAACATGGAACCGGGGAGATTCAAGGTAGAAGTACCTCTCCATTTGCATAATGACTGAACAGGAGGCAAACTGCTCAAGAAATGAATGTTTATATTCTGATGCTCCTGAGACATGAGCAGCTGCTCTTCTCAGAGGTATCTGAGGTGCTGGCCCAGCTCAGAGTGCCTGCAGGCAGAGTAATGGGCTGGTGTTTGCAGGGAGACAGGCACCCAAGGAACCTCTGCCTGTGACAGCCCTGACAGTGTTCCAGTGCTGCCAGCAGGCAGTGAGTTGACCCCAAAAAGCTGCTGCTTTAGGGGATCCTGAGCTCAGTCCTGCCTGGCATTGATTGCTGCTTCCCAGCCCAGGCCTTGTGGAGGGGTTACCTGAGAGCTTGGCAATTACCTGGATATCATTAAAACTCAAGAGGTGGTTTAGGAAAACAGCAATAGGGAATGAAAGGGCTCCCAAAGGAGATCCTGGATCAGAGAAAATGTCTTTGCTTGCTGTCCCATCTTTAATTAATTTACAAATACGTGTGCCTAACTGAACATTTGCCAGTTCACTTCTTTTTAAAGAGATTGATAGCAACAGAAAGGGCTGAATCTATGAAATTGCAATGTGAATGACAACATTTGAGGCAACAGAAAATCTCAGAAAGGAACTTATGAGCTACTTGGTTTTCTTTCCCATTTTTTTCACTTGATTCCTTTGCAGGTCAGCTTGCCCATAAGCCTTGTCTTTGTTGTAGGCATAGAGGAATTGAACATACAGGACCAGAAGGATGTTTCTGGGTCATAACAGCCACCTCTAATATGGGCAGCTTCCCCTCTTGCCTTCCTCTGCTAATCAGATTAAAATTGTACTCCAAGCCAATACAACATTATCAGTTAGAAAACTTTGCTTCATAGCCAGCGCACACAAACCCATTTTCAGCTTGGAGCCATTTGTTCAGCTCTAGTGCTGTCCTTTAATTTCCATTAAGCTTGTCCCCAAATGCTGTTAATACCATTTCTGTGTTCAGAGTGCAGCTGCATCCTCTCTCAGTCGTTGCTCTCGGGCTCTGATCAGAAGACAGGTTTTTCTTTTCCCTGTCATCCTTGGATGGCTGTTCAGAGCTGCTCAGATTAGGCTGTTCCATCCCCTGGCAGCTTTTCAGCTTGGATTTTCTCTTTTTTAAATATGGTAAAGCCAAATTCTACGCATTAATTAAAATTACATGTCTAAATCTGATTATAATTATTATTTGGGGGACATCTCATCAGCCCTTCTCTATGCCTGCTTAGAATAGAAAAAAAAAAGTACCATATCTAGTGTGATAAAATCTGGCACCACAAGTCCCATTTAACCATCATCTGAGTAAGACAAAGTCAAGCCCATCTCTAAATAGTTGTTTCCAAGTGATAAGGAAATTAGGTACTCAGACACCCAACTAGAGACAGCCAAGATTTAACTGGGATTTTATCCAAAAGAGGAGACTCCCTCCCTCTCCATGAGAAGAGAAAGGTTGGGTTGGAACATGAGTTGAGTAAAGTATATAAAGATTTTTGATTCATCAAAAGCCTGTGCTCATTTGTAAACAGTGGTAGAAAGAATTTTTTTCTTTGGGAAACACTTGTGTTTCTGTCCCTGTTGTTTTTAAAAACAAATGCATCCTACATAGTGTATTTTGCATTAGTGAACTTGCAGACCACTCCACTGTGTATTGCACACACACACACACACACTGATATGCATCACACTGACCTGTATCATACTACTCTATTGACCATTTCTTAAAAAGTCTCCAGATTCTCTGTGCAGCTCATAAAAGCCCCAAATCCCACTTTTTCCCTGACTTAAGCAGCGCATTACTGTGTGTCCAGGGGAGATTTTATGAATTACCATGTCTGATTGTACAGTAATAGATGTCCAGGGATTTCCAACCTTTGCTATCTTCTTGTTACGAAGGAACCTGCCAAACATGAGCTTTTCTTTCAGGAAAAACAATTAGCTATGCACAATGAAATCATGGATTCTTGCTATTTGGGAACTTCTCTGAACTTCTGGCAGGGTTGCTCTGGAGACCCATATTATAACCTCTCCTGATGGTTGGCACCCCATAAATATTAGAGTCAAGAGCAATCTCTGCTTATAATTGTCCAAAGGAATTAGTTTCTGGCTCCTTTCATGATGTCATTGGCATTGTGAAAAATAATTGGTGAGGTTAAAATGTCTCTCAGTGACCTGTCTTGCAGTAAAATTGCTGTGAAATTGCTTACTCACAGTCACCACAACTCCCCCAGGGCTGGTCTCTGTGACCTGCCCACTGCCTGATTGCAACTATTAGTCTGGGAGGCTGGATGGTTCAGGGAAGATTAAGATAAATTCTCTGCATTGATCTCAGATTGAGAGGAGAAATGCCACTCCTTCATTTGGAGATGGATCAGTGGAAATAATTTTCAGATACTACTGACTATTCATGAGGTGAAAACAATTGTTAGTTCCTTGCAGCAACACAGTTTTCTTATTTAAAATGAACATCATTGTTCAGAAATAACTCCCACATTACCATCTCATTTCCCTTCCCCAGAAAGGTATTAAATGTGATCAGTGTGCTCACACAGGGAAACAAATAAATGGTAGAAAATTAGTTCACTGCACATATCAACTGACTAATGGGAGCTCTGAGAGCAGTGAAGAGATGCACAAACCCAGTTTGCTTTCCCTAGCTTGGTTTCAGGATCCTAACAGAAATTCTCCCTGTCCCACAGGAAAAGAGGAAATCCATAAGTGCCCCACTGGCTGTGTAAAAAGTTTTAAGGCATCCTGGAGAGTTCTCCTGTTGTGGTGAGCCAAGGCTACCCTGGTAAGGAGACCCTTGAACCAACACAGAATGGAAAAGTAAAAAGGAAAGAGAAAGCAAGAATCACTTAGCAGGAATCAAGATGACAAGAGAAACATCAAGGAGCTGCTTAGCACAAGGAAACATGTGACTGAAATGCATTGCAGCAGATAAATAAAAACATTTGGAATTTTATATTGGTTAGCCTGTATCCATGTGAGCCACCAGCACTTGCATCTGGTAGCGTTTGGGAGCTGGTTTGGTTGCTTTTGTTCTTTATGAATTAAAGGTTAAATCACTGCTTGGAGCCAGAAGCAAATGGGTAAAAGGGAAGTAACATCAGTAAATATAAAAAACTTAGGTAATCATGGTGACAACAATCTGGACACTCGCTGTCTTGAACAAAGCCCCTACAAACCGAAGCACAAAGAGGAACTGACCCTCAGTTTCTCCAACAAGAACATCCTTGAGCACAAAGTGGAGGAACAAGGAACTAACTGTAGTTTGATGGCAGCCTCAGGATTTCTACAAAAAGGATTTTCTACAGGAGAGTCCCCAAACACAAGAAGCCATTTCCAGCACTAAATAACAGTATATTTTAGTTGGTGTTTAAGAGACAGTTCCACAAGCCAAAACCAATTTTAAGGAACATGAGGTGTGAGAGAAAATAGAATTACACTGAAGGAAGTGACAATTGAGAACTTAATAAAAACACTTTGAGTAGATGCCCCCAAAACCACAAGCTCAGGCTAAAAAAAGAGAACTGCAGGTTAAAAAGCAGCCTGACTTTGAAGGAAATGAAAGCCACAGTAGAGCAAGATAAATATTGCTGTTTTCATTTCCTTGCTCTGTTCAACAGCATTCCCTTCATTCCCAGGCATGGGCTAAGAGAAGAAGGAAAAGGTGATAGCAGTGACTGTAAGTGAAAACTTGTACTTTAGAGAAAGGGAAGCAAAAGGCATGAAAAGATTCATTTGGCAAGCAGAGCTGAAACACTGAGAGCTTTTCAAATGTACCTTTGGTCCCCACCCTGTCTGTGGCAGCTTTGGAGCAGTTTGGGAAGCAGGACCAGGAGCATCACTCACACCACCCCAAAAGCACTTGGTTTCAGGAGTTTTGTGTTTGGCAAGATGTGAAGTTGTAAAATGCCAAGGGCAGCTTGTACATCAAAAAGCAAAGGACAGCTGCCTTCTTCTGCTGAAAAGTAAAAATGAAAATGACATTTGGAATACAGAAAAGTATAGACAATTTCACTAAATGCAGCTGGTGGGGGAAAAGGCCCAGGGCCTGTTTTGAGCTTATTAATGCCAGTGATGGGTTTGAGAGTCTGACAATTGGGTAAAGATGCTTCTTTTCTGGGTAAAATATTACAGTGATGCCACAGGGTGACCTTCAAATATGTTCTTTCCAGAAAGAGCTGTACAGGACTTTCTGGTCTGCCTGTCTCAAGGACAAGTTTAGCAAGAACACACGGCACACAGGGTTTGGCCCAAGCTCCTTCCTTTTGCCCAAGTCAATTACACATAAATTAAGTTGTGCTCCTATGTTTTCCTCATCTCCTCTCACAGCCTTTCATCAAAAAGGCATTTAAAATAAGCATTTCCTTCCTCCATCACTTGCTAACGTTGTCAGCCCAAGGTGAGAGTGGGTTCAGACAAAGAAAAGCAGGAGCAGGATCCCAAGGCTGCCCATTCCTTTGGAACCTGATGCTTTATTTCAGCAACTCCTCTGGGTCCCACTCTTTCAAAGCTTTACAGTTCTTGCCAGCTCAGAGGCTCTGGTTTCAACCTTTTCTTTACGGTAACTGCTGGCTGTACCAAGCCAAGAGTACATATTTTTCAGCATAGATAAATCCCTTTCACTCACATCTGAGAGTAAGACAAACACATGAGCGTTCACTACATCTTACTGTGAGCATGGACAGAAACAAGGCAGCCAAGGCAATAAATTCCATGAGAAAGGCTTCTCCCAGGTGACCAGCAGGAAATAAATGAACAAAGGTACATATGTTAGGCGAGGCAGAGTCCACAGCAAGACATATGTAGAAGGGAGGGAGAGAACAAATCTTTCCCTTATTCTCAGTGGAACTGTATTAATCTTGCCTCAATTAGGCTTTTCTTACCTATTCCTTTTCTCCAGTGGGCAAGCAAATAAAATTCATAGGAAGGATGGAAAGAGGAGAGCCACAGCGGAGGCAGAATGTTCTCTCTGGATGTCTGGAGAAGAGCCACCTTCCATTTTCACTCCTGTGGGGTACAGAGTGTATCTTATGTACAGTAACAGAAAGACACAGTCACCTCTTATGACCAGGCTGCCTGCTGCACTCCTACACACACACAGAGAAGTTCCTGTGCCTTAGGTGTGTGGGAAGTGGGGATTTGGAGGGGACCTTCACAGCGTAACCTTCAGATGTGACAGAGTTGAGGCACGTTAAACATCTCCTATGAGCAAGTGACACAGCATGCAGAAACAGACACAGGAATTATTCACAGCTTTCTTACCCAAAGGCTTTTCACATTTGTTGAAAGCACAATCTGCTGCAGTCAGTGAGATCTACCTCCTCTATTTCTGCCCCAAAAAAGAGTACTTATCTTGTCATCTGCCTATCCATCACCTTCTGATGTACCACAGCACCACGGATCCCTACAAACAGCACTGGATCAACACGACATTCCCACCAGGCAGGACCCAGCTAGCACTTTGCTTCCCCATCATCACACATCCCCAGGGGAAGCCTACCAGCAAACTGTCCCCAGTCCTGACCCTATTCCAGCTATACCCATACCTTCTGCCTTGCTTTGCCATTCCCACAGCCCTTCCTCATCAGAGCTCTGCTGTGCTCCCACACTTCTCTTCCTTTCTCACTGCCCTCCCGCTGCATGGCAAAACCCCTTCCCGGGCACATCCCCTTGGACCCAGCACTCTGCACTTCTCCAGCTTTGACTCAGAAATAAGTCTCTTATTTCTGAGCTCTTCTCCTGCTCCATGTGCTCCCAGTGCCCAGCACACCAGGGAGCTCTTGGGTGACCTTCCTGTGGTCCTTTCCCCGTCCTTTGCTTATATAACGTGCATGACTCATTAATATGAAGTCGCCCGTAACACGGAACATCTGGGTCTGTTTTTGGTTTTCTCCTTCCTCTGTGAAGTTGTCAAGTCAGCTTCGGGATATTTTGTCTAAACTTGATCCTTACAAAGTTGATGCAATTAGGATGGGAAATCCTTTCCAATTTCATCTTTTGGGGGATAATCCCATGTTGCTGTATGCTATTTCCTCATTGGATGTTTGTGTTAGGAAAACCCTTTTCTTCCTAGTTGTGTTTTCCTTGTAGTTTTGGAACAGATAATCCCTGGGTCATTAACACTTTCTGTGGTCCTGTTGAGCTCCTCTTACCTTGTATTCCCCTCTGTATATTCCCCTGAAAGGTTCCTCCATCTGTCTGGTATTTCAGTGCTTGGATGAGCCTCTGTTTCTTGGGGGATGTGACCCTTTCCACACAGGGCATTCTCTGTTTTGCCTTTAAAAATGTACCAGATTTGTAAATCTGAGGGTAATGATTTATAGCCCAACTGCTCCTAATTCTCTCATTACTAGTCAAACAAGGACTTCTTCCAAATGTCAGATAACAGATGGTGAAGAGAAATTTTATTTCCAGTCCTTCCTAGACTAACGTCTGACGTAGCGTGGAAAAAGGAACAAGAGGGCAGAGCTGGACACAGATTCTAAACATATTTGGGTTTAATCAGCATTTAAAACCCTCTCCTATTTTGGTCAAAATTTCTTACTTTCAAATCTGGCTCAAAATTGATTTTAAAAACTATTTACTACTTTATAAAGTTCATTTGTTTTTTAAGATGCAGTGATGTCACAACACAATCTCGAAGTTTTAGTAACAATTAAAAAAACAAACAAACCCAAACAAGTTACATTGTAACAAATATATTTATGTTTTCCTTAGCAACAAATTACTATTACTACAATTGCAGCAATGTGGAGAGAAACAGCAGAAAAATGTCTATGGGATACTTTTCATAACCCAGGACTTGATGTTAAGTGTAGAAACTTTAATATTAAACACTGAATCATGTAAAAGGCAACTAGTACTTATATCACTTTTATACTATATATATATATATCTCACTAGTACTTATATCACTTTTATACTATACTTTTATCCTAAAGGACACAATTTCTGTCTGTTTTAGATTATTGCATGGCTGGTGATTCTTATCCATTGTGAAATCTTTATAACCAACTTCACAATTTCCAGTCTCTAACAAGATCTCTTTTGATCTTAGGAATTTCATTTCAACATATAATGGGTTATACATATACATATAGTTAGTTACTGGTCATTTATTAATTTTCTTGACCTTGAAACTAGCTATATATTTTAAGGGGAATTAATTAATTATGATAATACCCATAACAACCTGATAATATAGTGTAAGGTACTTAATGTACATACATATAGATGATAAAAAAATTGTATGTAGACAAAAAGGAGAAGAAAATTCCAAAGAAAGTCCTATCTAAGAAATGCACTTTACTGCCATGTTAGGAGCCACCAGATTCCAAGAGTACCTGAAATTCCCTGGACAGCTGTGAACCATGATGGGTTCCATTATTCATTTGCTTTTTCTGATGCATTTGCTGAGTTGTTGTGTTTAAGGAATGAGGAAAATGTTTACTCTTAGTGCTGGAGATTTTAGTGTGTGTGTTCTCATTTTTACAGCAAAACTCTCTAGTGACTTTGAGGCACCCACCTTTTGCCTGTTTCCAATGCACACCCCTCAGGAGGAAAGAAAATGTTCTGTCTCATTTTTGGCAAACCATGGCAATATCTCCTTCCCATTAATATCAATGCCAATCCCTCCTTTGCAGCCTGGATGGGAAAGATTCAAGATTTGTTAAAGTAATTTAAACAACAGCAGCAATTTTTCATCTTTGTCAGCTGCCTCAGCCCAAGAGTCTTCCTTAAATGAATGTCTTCCTCAAAACCTCAGCCAGCACCATTCCCTCCCCAGCAAAACTTAATGACCTCACAGAGGAACCCAAACACAAGGAGTAGTTGCAGTTGTAGTTTACTCATCCTTGCTTGGCCTCAGCCTCCTGCAGGCATGGCAGAGCTCTTTAAAATCTGTGTGTTCTGTGGGTGGTGATCAGGGCATCTCCCTGACACAGATGGAGCCCTGAACAATCATTTTATGTGATCACCTTCTACAGAGATCTGTGACCAGAAAGGGAATGATCTCCTGCTCAACTGAAGGCAAGCAAAAATAGCAGGGTTGAATAAATTAAGAGGAAGTGCTGTGAAATCCATGGCCTGAATGATCTGGGCACTGTTCTTGGTGACAAAGGGGAGTTCAGTTTGTAGCATTTGGTAGATCACCGTGGAAGAGTCATGGTGTTATGTGTTTTGTCAGTGTTTATGGGCTGGGGCAGAAAGCAGCGGGTAAATACAGAGATATGAATTGGCGTTGGTTTGGTTTGTTGGGGCTTTTTTTTTGCAGAAAATTTGGGTTTTGGAGCTGGTCTTGTGCTGGGTGAGAACCTGACCCATGATTTCTGTGTTTGTTACCATCACAATGCTGCTGCAAATGCTGCTCACAGCACCCTGAGTGGTGAAACAACAAAAATTGTGGAATCACTGGGGCTGGAAAAGACCTTCAAGACCATAGAGTCCAGCTTTGACCAAACACGACCATGGCCAAGAACTCACTGTGCATCAATGGAATATTCTGAAGGCTGAAAATTTACCATGGAAATCTGACTTGAGGAAAACAGATGAACATGTTTTCTGCTCATTCTGGTGATACAGATAAATAGAAAACTCAGGGGGAAAAAAAGTTTGCTCTTTAAGGTTGCATGCACTACTAATAAATAAAAAATTAGATCAGATTATGAATACCAGATCCTCACACAATGAAATTCACTTTCTCTCCGTTGATTTAAGCAAGTATTAAACTGATTTAAAGGCAGCTGTGTCAACTTCTATTGCCAAGGGGTTTGGTTCTGAATAGCTAAGAACTGCATTTCTTCAAGTCTTTTGTAGTTATCACTCCCACGGTGCACAGAGAGGCTGATCATGTCTCAGCAAAGTGGTGTTTGCCAGACAAGTGAACAAAATCCAGATCCCTCACCACGTGACCCTGGTTTAGATCATTCCATGTGGGGACACATATGGATAGGGAAGTACATTTTTTCATATATAAATCAAAAATATTAAAATAAACATGTATTTTATATGTACGTGGAAATAAACAAAATCATATTGATTTTACATAGACAACTTCTTAAATGATATATATAATACATTAAAATGAAAATTACCAATTTCTCCTTGATTCCCTGCCTTGTCTTTGCTCCCTCATGTGTGTTTAGTCATCCCTCAAGCTGGCTTGCCCCTGAAGGACCAAGTAACCAGAGAGAGAGGAACTTCTCTAAATCTCAAATTACAATAATCCAGGATTTAAGAAGCAAAATGGTACCATTACTGCAGATTGTAACTCTGCAGAAATAGGTCAGAGCTGCAGTTCATCTCACCACTGCTACCAACAAATGAGGTCACCATTTGCTTTCTTTTACTGTGTTGTTGCTTTAAAAGAAAAGAGCTTATTTTTCTGTATTGATAAAGGTAATGAATTCCCAGGCAGCAACACGAGAAGAGATTAGAGCAGGAATTAAATCTCTGCTCTATGTGGCCTTGGGTATCCAGTCCCACACAACACAGGCACAAGGAGTCAAGGCTCTTTTTAAGATATCTTTTGCAATCACAAACACTGTTCCCATTCAGGTGCACACAATGTGCATGCAAACCTAACAGCATTTTCCAAATACCCTCAGTGGAAAGGATGATCAGGTAGGCTCTTCTCCCTCCTGGAATGTGCATGCTCTGAGTAATTCTCTGAGAGAAGCTGTCTCTGCAGAACAACTAAAGGCAATGAAAGTAAGAATGCCAGCATTTTCTCTAATTGCTTTTTGTGGAATGTAGTCATTCAAGGAAGAATTTGTGCAGCTGGTAAAGGCAGTGTGATTACAAAAAAAAAAAAAAAATACAGCCTCCCTATAAATTCTCTGTGATCCCAGAGGAAACCCCAGGAAAAAGGCCATTGCAATGCAGATGTGCATGGTTCCCTGAAGGATACTGCACTTCCACAAATCCTCCCTTGAAGAGATGAAGCTTTCCAACAGTTTGTGCTCAAATACAATTAATTTTGATGCCCCCTGCATGATCACAAGTCTAATGTTTAGTTTTGCTATCAATTACCACACGAGACTCTTCCCAGGTCACTACTCTGTGAGCTCCTATGGCTTCACTTTACATTGAGCCATCTCCATCCTCTCTATAAATTACGGATTTGGAGCACAATGGTCTCTCTGAACCAGCTGAAGTGTAAAGGAACAGTAATAATAATAAATAAACAGTAAGTTAATGCTTTTGCTGTCAAGCATTAGAAGCATGGAAGAAATTAATGGCACCTCTCCTGCTCTACATCCTGACAAACAAGTTCAATTTTGGTTCAAATAATAGATGTTGATGTGAATGAAAAGACTTGGGTGCAGGTGACCCACCGGTACAGCCTTGTGTGCAACTGTTTACTAATTAATGCACTTTCTTAATGGCAAGTATTTGTATAGGTGTTGGTATTTAGGTAATTACCATTTGTAAAAATCCAATCAGCTTGTGCTAGGAGAGAGTTCTTTTCTGATTAAGAAAGGTCACCATATCAGGAACCCTCAAAGTTTGCAGTCAAGGTTTTTTTGAAGTTTTCTGCTTCGCTATTCACCTCAATATATACATCATCTATGAAATATTTACAGAGGAAACCACTTAAAACAATGAAATATAAATGAGTCCAATGCATTTCTCTGCCAGGTTTTACCCAGAGCGGTATTTGGGGGCTTATGCAGGGATAGGATTGCCTAATGAACTCGGCCAAGTGGAATCAATATGAGAGTAATTAATTTAACTCCGTCTTTTTATTTTTCAAAGTGACAGATTTATGATGGTGCATGAAAGAAACATGAAGCATTACCATTTTCCCTCTACTGGAGGCAGACTGGGCAGATGAAGATGACTGGTGCTCCTTAGGTGACACAGGGCTGGAGAGGAAAGCTCTGAGCTAAAGGAAAAGGCACGAGGGAACAAGGAGGAGCTGGGAATAGCAGGCTTGGTTATCTGATACCTGCAACCATTCTGGGGGAACCACCACCAAAGGACAGCTGTCACTCGGAATAACCACAGCATTTGGGGCACTTCCCCGGAACAGGCAGTGAGATTAGACCATACAGTTACAGAACAAACACACATTGTATCTGCTGGAGCTCTTTACAGCCATCTTTATTTGATTTACTTATGAATTGCTGCACTTGGAAAGAATAATTATTGTCCCAAAAGCCACAGTTTTGTTTTCTCTTTTATTATTTTCCCCCAGATATCCTGGTCTTCCTTCTCTCCTTTCTTTTTAATGTAAAAGGACTCTAACAGCCCTACCAGCTGCAGAAATGGAGAAACCAAAGCAATAAAAGCATTTATATTCATTCTCTCTTTTTGCATTATTCTTGACTATAAATATTTTTGAATGTTGTCTCTGTGGCTACATGCAGAAGTTGCCTTTAGCTTTAGGCTTTAACAGCTTAGTCACCAACACAGTGAAAACCAGCAAGCCTAAGAACCCCTGGCACTTCACATCAACTCAAAAGCTGTTCCACTGACACTTGATAGATCACTGCAGTACCAATATTTGGAACACTACAGGAATTAAACAAGGGCTTGATTTCCATTCTATGGATAAGATGTGCAATTACTTTGCTAAAAGAGTGCAAAGCTAGCAAACTGAGTGTATGTGTGTTACACTTTCCTTTTTTAGTATTAATTTCCCCTCTCCTTGATCAAACGAGTGGAAGTATTAAAGCTCATGACCAACGATGGTAGTTTCAATTAGACCACTTCAGTTTGGTAAGCACTTTCAATTTTAAGTACATGCTCCAGCAATTCCAGCAATACAAAATACTTTCCTTTACAGCTGCCCAGAATAATACGGGATTTGAGCTCTCTTAACTCTTACTCTCCAAACTCCAAGGGGAAAATATTAGTGCATGCTGAGAGTCCTTACAGAAATTTCTGCCAAGCTATGAAAAAACCCTGTTGTTTCACTGGTCTGTGCTGATTGTTTCTGAGCAATAAAGGAGATGTTGGAGGGTTTTGTAGGTGAGTGTGCACCTGTGCAGCCTGTGTGTGGTGACTGTGTCACCCTGCACCAGGTTGTACCTGCTCCAAGGCCTGCAGATCTCGTTGGAAGCTCTGTTTATTCCATAGGCTGTCTGTGTTTGCAGTAGGTAAAATGGCTTTCCAAGCCAGTAGGAAGAGCCTGCTCCTGGGGAGTGCCAAGGTACTGCTGGAGGGAAGAAGAATGGAATCTTTCAAAGATGTAAAACTGCATTTTGAACACATGTAGACACTGAACTGCAATCCTGTAACGTTTTAGTAAAGCAGAATCAGAGTTTACAACGCAGTGAGTGCTTCTAAACCTCACTTGCCTGGGAATTTCTTAGGGTTTCAATGGGACAGGCCAACTTTTTCCAAGCATTTCTCCTACTGAGAATGAGCAACTGTTGAAAAACCTTGCCACTCCCAACTAACAACTCCCACACCTTCCCAGGAAAAACAGACTCGATTATATGCACTATATGAAAACAGTATTAGAACACACCATATGTGGAGGAGGAGAATGTGGGGTGACTTTCTCCTGCTCCAACTCATTTCCCTTGGCTACTGCACTCCACACCACCAAAACCTGAGGAGCTGCTCGGGGCTTTTGCTGCATTTAGGTGCTGCTTTCACGTTGCACCTGGATTCTCCTTGCTCTTACACTGCCAAGCCTGTGGTTTAGTCCCGGAGTGGGAAGTCAAGCAGCAACCAGCATCACTGACAGGAGATACAGAGTGCCCACACCAGGTATCCATCTCACCCACACTCTCCTATCAGTTTCCAAGTCACAGCAAAATAAATGGTACAGAACAAACCTTTCCTGGAGTTACAAGGGGACTGTCAGGCAGTATTTCACCTGTGTGTGATTTTGTACAATCACCATGTACACAAATCAAATGTGACACTTACATCGATGCAAAGTGACCATAATTGGACTCAAGCAGTCTCTTAAAACAAAAGTAAATTATCTAGATACACGTAAATAAGTCCTGAGGGTACCCTTCACACAGCTCTGCTTCCATGGCTTGATTTAGAGTTTTCAGTCCTTACACTGCTATTTTCCATTTTCTGCATGGATTATTTATTTTTCATCCAAAAAAAAAAAAAGAAAAGAAAAAAAGGCAATGGAAAAAGAATAAAAGTAATACCTTAGTAAAAGATGAAACCATATGTTCCTTCTTTGTGATGTTAAATCCACTCAGGGAGCAAAGAAGGTTATTCGTTCTCTTTTATCTTGAATATGTTGAGTAAATGATACCTGTGTCCAATCAGTTAAGTGATTTTCATACTCCACTGATACTTGACAAGGAACTTGACTGAAGTCTCTGAAAAATGTGCAGCTGTGAAAAAAGCATTAGCAGGAGGGTAGGATGTGTGAGAAATAAGTGAATAAATAAGAGCTGAGTTGTGATTCCCGCACGAGAAGCAAGCACTCTGCAGCCAGGGTGTGCTGCCAAAGCAGGTGGATTAAGAGACCAGCAGGGACTTCTTCTAAGTTTTGTAACTTGACCAATCTGGCATAATTCAGAGATTTAAAATTTACTGAATAACAGCCTGTAAGGAAAGCTGCTATTTACCACAAAAGCTGGCTCTTGGTGAGTGTGTTTGTGTGCATTAGGGTACAAGAAATAATTTTCTCTGAATGACATTTTTACAGGACTTCCTTTTACCATGTGCTAACTTTACTTATTGCAAACATAGTGTGTGTGTGAGCTGTTTTTTGGAAGATAATATAATAACTAGAAAAAAATGGATACTCCCTCTTCCCAGTGTTTTCCCCAGAGCTCTCTATAGCTTGCTCTGTATTATTTCCTGAACAGTGAATACTATTGCCTAGCTATCTCCTAACTGTAATCTGCTTTTGCTTTAGTCATTCTGGAAGACTTGGGAGCTGGGTTTAATTGTTTCTACACCCAATTCAGCTGGTAACTCATAACATGCAGATCAGCTAAGTGACAAAAAGAAAAGGTCAGGACAATCAGGAAGATTTTTAAAGAGGATTATTTAGTGCAATCAAGTATTTGTTAATACTCTGCCCTTCTACATGATTACTATTTTCTGTTTTAAAGTCATTTATTGCAAGAAAATGGTATCTCCTATTCATTAAATGCCCTTAGAATATTAAAGTATCTTAAATATGAAATACCTTAAGATATCAAATAAAAACACCCAAGGGTATTTTTTTAGGTTTAATATACTTGGGAAAGTTGTGGCAGAAACGTATCAGTTGACTTTTATTCTGGTTTTATTCCATTCTGAAATTTTACTCAGCAATTAATCTGCCTCAATAAATTTGTATTATTCCAATAATATAATATATAATATATAATAATATATAATAGAAAATAATAAGTCAGAGTTCTGCATAAAGTTACTGACAGAAGTACTGACCAAGTCTTTCCTGCCACACCTCAGTGTTCACACGTACCCACAAACACACTGCTATACAGCTATTTTTTTAAACTGTACAAGACCTCTCAGATGGTTTCACTAAACTAACACCAGTGGGTTAAAAAGCAAGTTCAGGGTTATGTGGGTACTGCAGTTGCCAAAATTAGGAAAAAAAAAATCTTACATTTCCAGTAGAGAAATGAGAAAACTCAGTGAGACCAATAAATAAATAAATAACACCTGTACTGCCTAAAAGCAAAATAATTCTGAAAGTAACAGGCTTAAAAAGCACTGGTTGAATTGCAGACTTGAAGGCAAATTGAGATTAAAGCCCGAGAGCAGAGCAGTGATGGCAGCACAGGTGTCAGTGGACACCCCTGGCTGCATTGCCTGGGTTACCTTCCCTTTAGGGGAACGCTGAGGAGCCCCAAAGCTGCAGCATGGTTGATCCAAGCTGAGGGTCTGCATCATCCAGGGCACACACAGGGTGAAGCCTGCAATGCACTTCTGGATTGCTCTTACTCCCTGGGCATTTTGGGGCTGTTGCAATCAAGGCCTCTCTATTTTCACAGCAAAGTCACCATGGCTTGGCCTGTTCAGGACTGCCTCACAGCTCCTCCGTGGTGTCTTCTCCTGAGGGATCATCTCCTGGCCAAAGCGGGGTGCTGAGGACCCCTTCCATCTCAAGGACATTTCAGATTAAGTGATATTCAAGAACTTGCACCAGTAACAGAAAATGTGTTTCATGCACAGATGAGGTATGAAATATACTGGTGCAGCATTGCTGAGCAGCTCAAGGGGCTGCCTGCAAGTGTTTTCATAGGACCACAGAACAGTTTGGGTTGGAAAGGGCCTTACAGACCATCCAAGCCACCCTCTGCCAGGGGCAGGGACACCTTCCACTGGACCAGGTTGCTCCAATCCCCATCCAACCTTGGCCTTGGACATTTCCAGGGACGTGTCCTGGGTAGCTGTGGCACTGCTGAAGGGAAAGCCAGTGTTTGGATTTGCTCTGAATGTCCCTGCAGCTGTGAAACGTGGATGGCAGTGCTGCTGGAACCAACTCTCTTGTGAGGTTTCCTGTACTCTCTCCTAGCAGAACTGCCAAGAATATTCCTCAGACAGTTTTTCTGCAGTGACTTGGAATTTCACACTCTAGATGAAAGCAATTCAAAAGCAAATTGAGAAGCAGAGTTTAAAAGACATAGGAGTATTTCAGGTTAGTTGTGTTAGATTAAAGAAATGAGCAGACTTAAAGGGAAAGATTCCTTCTTTTGGAATCCAGAATGCATCTTACAGATCCAGAATGCATCTGGATCCCTGCCTACAGCTGGAAACAACTGAAGTGGTACAGCAGCACATCTGGTTATCCATGTTTTGGAAAAGCACTGTCCTCTCTTAGCCTGGGGAAATGAAGATGTGTAAGGATATTATCCTCTATAAGAACTCCACATCTGACACTGTATCCTATTTTCCCCACAAAACTCCAGGCAGGAGAAAGCTCAGCTCCCCACAACCTGCGGGAAAGGTCGCTGGTCTCTGGAGAAACTCCCAAAGCAGCCTCCAGTCCGTGTGTGTGTGATGCCTCACATGAGAACTATTTCCATCTCCAGCTTCCCTGAGGACATCTGTTTCACTTCTGACTATTTTTTGTACAAACCACCTCTTTGTCAGCAGCTGAACAACAAGGAGACGTGCTGGAGTCAGCTCTGGAACTGCTCCCGAGCGCTCGCGTGTGCCTCATGCCAAGGAGTTCCAGTGCTTGGGTTTCATGTGGAATATTGTCTGTGGTGTCACCACGGACACAGCTTCCAAGTCCTGCAGATTTAATGAGTCTGAGCACACTTCTTGCATCCCCAGGCACAGCAGCTGGAACCTGAAACAAATATTCCAAGCCTCATTTCCCAAGGCTGGTGTGTAGAGAGGGCCTAACACGAGCCATCAACACCCAGAGGTCACTGATTTAAGAGGATTTATGGATGGAAAAGTAGAGGTGCCCAAAATCCAGGGTCAGGAGGCTTAATATAACTATTTGTGTTACTAAGAGAGTAACTTAGTGCTAATGTTGTAGCCTAACAGTTATAAGTGTCTTGGATTATCTTTTGTTGCCCAAATATCTGCTTTTGTACTACATATACATGGACAGCGATTGAGAATAAATTAAAGTCACCTGCCCCTATAAAAATCCACACAAATGCTTCTATTGTTTGGAGTTCTTGATGCAAAACTGGATGAAGAACCAACATCTTTCCTGCTTTACAAACCAATTCTATCTGTGGCTTTTTCCCAGAGGCTGAGTGTGTAAAGCCAGAGCCTTCATTTGAGGGGAACTCTGCCATTATCTTCCATCTCCTGCTTCTCTATTATCCTACATTTCACAGCCCAGAAACTTATAGGTCCAGCTGAACAATCCTTGGAGCATCTTCCCTTATTCCAAAGGCTGATTACTGTTCTTCCAAAGGTGCAGAGAGCTGGTGCCAGATACAGTCCCACCTTTTGCCTCATACTTCTCAGATGCCTGCTCTTCACAGGAGCTGCTGGTAAACTTCTCCATGAGGAACGCTGGAGGGAGAAGTCACAGACGCCATATTCGTGGAGAATATGAAAAGAAATATTGTATTTTTCAGGGAAGAGCACAGCTTGGGCAGAATGAGAACAAATCAGAGTGAATCATTTTCACTCACTGAACTTAGTAGAGAAATGGGAGGAAAGGGGTGAGTGTGAAGATACTTCCCTGTCTCATTCTATAAAGTAATGCTAAAACCTTCTCAGGACTTCTTTGAAAGCTGTATGAAGCACTTAGTGTAATACATTTTCTGTACAAGGACTCTGCAGTGCAAAATCATACAGGAAGGAAACCCATGGGCTGATTTAACAGTGGCAGAAAGGCCACCATTGACTGTGTCCCCACCTGCCACATCCACACAGCTTTTAAATCCCTCAAACAAAGCCATGGCTATGAGAATGCCCTATTAAAGTGTGTTTTGATAAAAGTTACTCTGGTCATTCTGGACAGAAAGCACCCTCAAGAAGGTCAAAAGACAATCTGTCACCCTTCTAAACTGGAAATCCTTTGAAGAGAATGATCCTGACAGATGGCAAGCACCAAGAGCTGAGGGGGAAGGATGGGAACAGAACGTGGCAGGGGTAAAAGCTGGAGCAGAAGACCAGTGCATACCCCAGGATTCAGTGGTGAGTGTGGAACACCAGCCCAGCTCAGAGGTTCTGGGGTGAAGCAATGAACACAGCTGGCTCTGCAGAGGTCAGCTCACAGTGTTTACCCACGTCCATCCTGCACTGACTCATCTCCACGCCGTGCTGCTGCAAGTTGGCCTCTGCTGGGGAGGAAAGTTTGGCAGGAAAAGGTTCCTCTCTTGCTCAAGGTCCTTGTGCTGAATAGCAAGGGCCAAGTTCCCCAGCAGGGCTGGAAAAGGTGCCAGGATGCGTAACTCAGTGAGCTCTTCTGTTCTTTCTTGCTCACAAAAAGGAGTTGCTGCCATGCACTGCACAAGATGTGAATACCCTTCCCCTTTACCTCCCAGGAAAAAGGGTAGAGCTCCAGAGAGGATCTTACCAAGGACTCCCCTGACACCTCAGCCCAGAGCACTCTGTTCTCCCCCCTGTCCCCCATTTAATTTAAAATAAAGAGAATGACTTCACCCTTTCTTTGGAAAAAAATAATAAACTACACAGCATTTTAATGGCAAATCCTTACTGAGATGAGTAATGCTTTGTTGGAGAGCAGCACCTGGGCTAGGAGTTCTTTGTGTTTGGTCTCAATCTGTACACATTGTCATTATGCACACGGTCTTGAATTCATGAAGAATTACAAGATGATCTGAGGGCTAGACCAGGAAATTAAAATTAGAAAAACAATTAGAAAGAGGGTACACACTTCTAACAATCTGGGTAATTAAACATTGGAACAATTCAGCAAGACTGGGGCGAATTTTCCATATGGTTTAACATGTTTGTACTTAGCCTGCTTAATAACATGTATCTGTAGCAAATTTATGAACGTGGTTTGGTAACACAGATTTTTGCTTCAACTTGCAGCAGGAGCATAAATAGATTTAAAGTCATTAACAGGAAGGCTAATAGAAAAAATGAATCACACCATGAGCCACACTGGTGATCCCACTCACCTTTCAGATGACACAGGGAGAGCTCAACCAATCTCCAAAAGGGCAGATTGGGATAGAAAAGAAAAGAAAAATAATATTCATAAGAGATTTATAATTGAAGCTCAAGATTCATTTCCGTTGGAAACAGATGGCCAAGGCAAAGGCATTGGGGATAATTTAGCTAAAGCCTGTGCTTCAACTTGCTAACAAAAGCATGGATTTAATCTTCCATCCGGAGGGTAACCTGTTTATTGCATGTTACGGATCAGGAAACATCCGCATCGCTTAAAAACTTGACACACTCACAGGGCCAGTGTGCAGCCAGCACTGCTGGGAACAGCACTGCTGCTTCCAAGGAAAATAGATTCAAACTGCAGGGGAACAGAACAACAAACAATACTGGTGAAATCCCAGGGAAGAGCGAGAGACTGAGGGCTTTGTGAATCAGGAGAAACCTAAGTGGTGATGATGGGTGGGAGATGCTAAAGATGGTGTGGTGAGTAAATGCAGTGAGTTCTACAGACAATAAAAGGTTTGGTTTCCTTTGTTTCTTTAAGGTAAACTAAGGTTACATATAGCAGGATAAATCTCAGCACCAGAAACACACTCTCATACCTTGGGAAGTCTTCTGTCTCCGGAGACAACACAGAAGGGAGTCCCTGACGTGGCTTTTCCACTGGGAATACAAGAAAAGTGTTGATAACTTTACACCTGAACTGGCTTTCCTTCCATCTACGCTCCCTGTAATGAACAATTTTGCTTTACTGCTGTCACACCTACCTCAGTGATTTCCCAAATGCCCCTTTACACCAGTGTGCCTCTCACCTGGACCTGTGCACAGCAGGAACTATAAACTCTCAGACCTGCTCTACTCTCATTATCAAAGCTGTTAATGTTTCCAGCAGTACTGACTCCCTTGCACTACTTCTGTTTATATGTTCTGAAAGTACTTGGCGAAGAAAAACGATGTAAAATGAATGATCTTTGGGGAAACAGTATCACTAGGCAATTACTGACTGAATAATTGTGGAATTAGCAGAGAGGCTGAGTGAATTTCCTCATTCAGCAGTGACAAACCAGCACGTTGCACTTGGAACCAGCAAAACCAGAACGAAGATTTGCCCATAACTACAGAAATGGAGCAGCTATTTTATGGCACTGATTACTCACCTCTAAGCTCTTCAACATGTTCTGCTGGGAAATGCAAGCATTGAAACAACCATCTCCTGCTATGCCTGTGACCCTGAGGGCTGTATCTGAATAAATATAATATCTCTGATTTCAACTAGAGGGAATTAAACAGAGCCTACCCTCTGGAATCAGGAAATGGGGAAAAGTGACTTTTGAAAATATAATCCTCAGAGAAGGACAGGTGTATTTTTCCTGAATTAGACATTATAGGCATGGCTGCTGTGAGCATATTATGGGATATAAAATTTAATGAGAAAAGTTTATTCTGTATCCTTTTTCTTTTTTACATTTTCCCCTTCTGCTTAGCACAGGGAGCTTTTATAAAATGGCTGTAGGGGTTGAGACAGAGAATGGAAATCCTATGAGAAAACATTAAATCCTTTTTCTGGGATATTTTCAAACTTGAATGTTTGGGTGTTTTTCTCTGTACTTCTAAGAATAAGCAACACCTAGGGAGTAAAAGATTGCCTCACACAGAACAACAAAAATAAACACAAACTCCACAGCTAGCTCCCTGCCTGGGAGTGCCATCCCAAGCCCAGAGCAGCAGGGGATGCTCTAGGCTCAGTGCAGCCCACAGGGCTTTCTCCTCAGGAGGTAACATTTCTGTACATCATTTGAAGGACACTAATATTGAAATATTTTATTTACTTTTGATGTCCATGTTTTTTACAGTCCACTGAAAATTTGGAGAAGGTGTGCAAAAAAATTTCAGCTCCTACTTGGGAACTGGAGAAAGAGCCATAAAATGATTAGACTTTAAGGGGCCAATCTGTTCAGCTTCTAAAAAAATACTCAAGGTTGGAATACAGATGTACGGTCATGAGAGGAAAACACCAGGTGCCAAAGGACTCTTTAGTCTTGTGGATAAAAATAACATAAAGCTGGAATCTGTAGCCAGACCAAAAATCAAACTAGAAAGAAGGTATTTATACCCTTAACTCAGATGTTAACTACTGCAAGAGATTTACAATGGCAAGCAATGGATTTTTCATATTTTTCTGATCTAAGTCAGAACTGGATGCTTTCCTTCATGTCAGTTCAAGAAACAACTATCTTCCAGTTAAACAGAATTTCTTGAGTTTGAAGAATGAAATGGGAGTTGAAGACAAGGATAAGAAAGGGCAACCTGAATCCTGTGCCTTTGGGAAGACACTGTGTATTTCAGAAGGCTACTGTGTAAGCAGACAGGACAGTGAGAATGGTTACTGTATGATTATGAATTTAGCTAGATTTAGGATTATGCTGTATGAAATGTTTCCTGTGTGCCTGTGAGGAGCAGCCACAGCTAACACAGGGGAAAGACATGATTCCACCTGGATTTCAAGGACTGTCTCCTAGTACAGGTCCTCATGCTGGCGTCTGGCACGGACGGCAAAGAAAGAGATGTCAGTGGGATCTCAGCCTGCTGAGAATTTTCCACAGATTTCAATATAAGCATCCCACAGATTCAGTCAGGCTGTAGGGTAACAAAGTGATGGGAAAGAAAGACAGCAAGCACAAAGGGTACCACTTCATCTCAACTGCTCATTACCTGGGGTAACTGCTGGATGTTGGCACACTCACAGGCTAAGGAATTCAATGTCTGGTGGTGAGGGCTCTGTGGCTGAGGCAGGGGAAGCAGCACAGCGTGTCCTTCCTCACAAAAAGCAGGCACTTCTTGCTCTTCTCTGCTGCCATTCCACACAGGGGCTTTCTAAGCAGACTTTCACATCCAATGTCGAAAGCAGAATTAATCAGGCAGCCTTTTTCCTTGCCAAGAGAAGAGAAAAAAAGTCTAGCAGCAGTAAAAACCTCAAAGAAATCACATTTAAAGACAAAGGATGCTGAAGTCACCTGGGCTGAAGGCCAGAGCTATGTGTTCCCTCTGTACTTTTTCAAATCCTTCTATGTGGATTTCTTTCAAATAAATCCTCCACAGCCAGGCAGTAATAAGAGATCAATTATTTAGATGTATTAGAAATGGGTCTGCTAAGAGATTGCTTAGGGGTCACTTGAGAGCCTAAACAATTTGGTAAAGATCAACATCACTGACCCAATATGCTTTTTATCAACACTAACTATATTCCCTCCATCCAGAGTGACAAAATGTAATGGAAACTGCTGATGAAAACCAAAATAAAACTGCAACTAATTACTATAAAGAAGTATGCTGTGAGAAAGACTTCAGAATGTTGTCCAAAGGTAAGACATTACTAGCTATGCCCTTCCAGTTTTACCAATATTCAGAGCTTTGAAAGTTGTGCTTCTTTAGAAAAAAATTAGATGATGCTATATGAAGCATTTCTTTAATGGCATACAGTTCACTGTCCCAAAATGCTTCTTTTAAGCAACATGCAATTTCTTTATTCAAAGCCTGACAGCAGTCACAGCTTGGTGCTCTTCATCTTCTCACAGGGCCACACTCCCCCTCCTCCAGCCATCTTAAAAACCACAGCTTGGTTATCTGAAAGGAATTAGTCTCTTCCTTTGGATTTTGGCAAAGGCATACAGATGTTCTGTTGCTAGTGATGTCCATTTCCAAACTGTGCCCTGCACACTGCTGGTGTAGAACCATTCCTACACTCAGGGTGAGGCTTTGACTTTCTCCTGCACGCTGCTCCATCCCGGCTCAGCTTAACTAGCAGAAGCTTAACTAGCAGAAACAAGCTGCTTTTAATCAGGAATAAAGATGTCCTTGCCAAGTAATGCTCAAAAGTGATCTTTTGAAGCAAATCTAGGGAACGACAACAAACGTCATGGCCTGCACTGATTTCAGGTGATTAAATACTTGACTTTTACTGAGACACTGATGTTTACAAGGAATTATAAAAAAGTATGTTTCAGGCTACATCGGTATGACATTTCAGGACCCTGTTCTCCCTTCCTTATGGAAATTCACAGTAACAGTTGTTAATCAGTTCTGTTACTTCAGTTGCAAGCTAAACTTCAGCAACCTTGCCCTGATTATACCTGTAATGAATGGAATTTATGAAATAACTTAAACCATATCATGGCTTATACTTTTGATGCACCATTAATTCAAATTCAGGTACTTAATTATATCTTCTTTTGTGTGTTTATCTGTATTTATATTTTTTGTTATTAGCTTGCTTGGCAGAGATGGAAACAGGAAGCAAAATGCAGGAAAAGAGAGCATTTTTGTATTTTTACATTGGCCTGTCTTTGACACAAATCCTCCAGTTCATCAAGACCTTGACTTAAGATCCACAGAAAGGATGTTATGTACATTATCGAGTACTCCTCTGAACAGAATGGGATGCTGAAGTGGAGCTTCTGTTACTTAACTGCTAAATTAAATCTTATGCTCTTTTTTACCCCATGGGAATACACATTCTCTGTCTGTTCTTGGAAAGCAGAAAATAAAAGATGGAGAATGGCAACATCAATGTTCCTGCTGTCCCGAGACTACAGTTCATTAAATCAAAAGCAAACCGGCACGTTGTAGGTCCCGGTGTCTTTCTGAGCTAATGTTCTCTTTTGGACAAAGAGACCTAACATTGGTTGTATAATTAATAGTGTCTGTAGTATGAAGAAAATCAGATTTTACTCACCTTGCCTGAATGTCACTGATGAATATTCACCGTGTTTAAAGGTAGATGCCAAAAGGAACCTGCGTTAATCTGGGAGTGTTACGTACTGAAAACCAACAGGTACTTCCTCCAGTACTTGGGTACAGTGCACATCAACAGTCAGCAAAGGAATAGCTCTTTGTTCAGAGATCTCCTTAGCTGAAGAAATAAAAACTCTAGAAAACATACTAAAAGGAATTTTCTTGCTTTCTTTTCTCACAGATTTCCTGAAGCGCATTCGAAGCAGAATCTGGAACATCCAGCACCCACATTTGCACGAAAGAATACCACTGGGAGGAATTCAGTATCTCACACAACATGGTGGAGTGACCCCATGGCCTGACACAAAATGGTGGAGTGATCGATGGGCTGTCACAAAATGGCTGAGTGAATCATGCCCTTAGCCAAAATGGCGGAGTGACCCCACAGCCTGACACAAAATGGCGGAGCGACCCCACACACTCACACAAAATGGCGGAGTGACCCCACAGCCTGACACANAGTGACCCCACAGCCTGACACAAAATGGCGGAGCGACCCCACACACTCACACAAAATGGCGGAGTGACCCCACAGCCTGACACAAAATGGCGGAGTAACCCCACACACTCACACAATATGGTGGAGTGACCCCACAGCCTGACACAAAATGGCGGAGTGACCCCACACACTCACACAATATGGTGGAGTGACCCCACAGCCTGACACAAAATGGCGGCATGTCCCACAGCCTGACACAAAATGGCGGAGTGACCCCACAGCCTGACACAAAATGGCAGAGTGACCCCACACACTCACACAAAATGGCGGAGTAACCCCAAAGACACACACAAAATGGTGGGGTGTCCCACAGCCTGACAAGAAATGGGGGCTGTTTCCCCCTCCAGCCCTCACGCACCATTTCAGACCGACACCCCCATCTCCCCCCGGTGTTCCCCAGCACGTCGGGCTGTCCCCTCACCCAGTGGTGCCGTCTGTCCGTCCGTGTGGGCCCCGCAGGGACCAGCAAAGTGCAGCCGTGCCCGGGGAGCCCCAGCGGAGCAGAGAGGAGTGAAGGACACGGCCTGGCTTCTGAGGGCTCCCCTGGCAGGGGTTCAGAGCCTGCTCAGAGCACACTGCATCCCAGCTGTTGCCTACAAACCCTTCTCCTTTTCCTTCCTCTTTTTTCTCCTCCTTTCTTCTCAAAATACACCAAACTAAAAAATTCCAGGCCATGCCTTAGTATCCTGTTGTGTCTGGCTAAGTTAGAATTTGGCTAAGTTAAACAGTACCAAGTTCAAGTTTGTGAAGTGCTTTACTTTGGGTGGTGTTTAAAATTTGCCAAGTGCCTCATTGTGCCTTCGTGCTCTAAGGTTTGCAAGTCTGGCTGAGCCTCACAACCTCACGGCCACCCCCTCCCATCTCCCTGCATGTTCTGGTTTACCATTCCTGGAACCCCTTCCACTCCTCTTTACCTGTAGCTGTGGAAGAGTGTTTTGTCTCCAAATTTATGTCAAATTAAATAACAACAGCAACAATAATCATCATCATCATCATCAGCATCATCAGCATCAGCATCATCATAACAATAATGATATTATTGGTAATAAAACTTTAAAAGTCACTGATGATGTTAAAAATTATCTTACCATTGGAAAATTATTTGTGAAGAGCTTTTAAATAAAATTGAGAAAACCTGAACAAGACAGCATTCTTCTGAAGAATGGGCTGGCCCCTCGAAAGTGTGGCTGTCACTGAGGCCAGGTCGGACATAGTATCCAACCAGCCTTTTCCTTGTGCAGGCAGAGAGATTGGAGAAAGCTTGAAACAACTTTAAAAATCATAAGTAAATGCTCCCCACTGTCTGTCCCCGACCCAGGTGTTCTCCAGGTCTCTTTTTCAGTGTTTCTGTATCAAACCCTCCCCGAGACTGGGCATGTAGCATATCTGCAGATGTAAATAAGCTGTGAAATGCTGCTGGGAGAGTGTGTGAGCCACTGAGAGCTCAGCAAACAGAGAGAGGTGTTTGCAGCATCCCCATGAACCAGAGACCACCATGCCGCTTTAAACTTTCAAAAGTTTTTGAAACTTTCTTAAAAGTTTGCTTTAAACTTTTGCCCTCTGCTTGATCAAAATATCAAATTCATTGGAGATGTACTCGCACTGTGTACTCTCTGAACACTTACTCTTGTGGCACATTTATTTAACACACAGGGAACTGATCCACTGCTCTGCCTTGCACCGGTTACTTTCAAGGACTCCCATTCTGCCTGAGAGAGAACAGATATAAATAATTATAGAATAAAATGTTGTCAGAGAATAATGTTCTCTGGCTGCTGTGGCCCAATGAAAGCCAAAGCCACCATAAAACCTTCAGGGAAAAGGGCAGTCATTAATTCTACGAGGACAACACTCTATCACACCGCCTTGCTGCTGTTCTGCCAAAATAAATTAAAATATCTTAGTCTCTCTGTATACAGTTTAATGCATACACCTAATTTTTGCCTTTAAAAATTACCCTGGAAAATTAAATGTATCTTCTCAAAGATATGAATATCTCAATACGTTATTCTCCTTTCTTTTAAGGACATCAGTGGCACATTTTTTTAAAAAAAGTGAGAATTCAGAAAACATCAGAGTTCCTGATTACTCACTGGATAGTGTGGATGTGAAGACAGATTTCTAAGGAATTAATTAGTCATCTTAAGGACCACACAGCATGAAAAATAACAGCGACAATATTAAACACTTAAGCAGATACACACCATCTTTTTCTAATTATTATTTACATGCAATTCTCCAAGTCCATTTCTGTGTCTTCCCCAGTATATTCATTAGAGAAGTAACTCTAAGAGCTGCTAGAGTTGTTTCTGTGTTTTGGTAAGGGCAGTTTTATTCTGCTTTATAGCTTTAAGTATTCCGTTTGCCAGGTTTGGCAGTAGGTACCTGCACTTAGTTGCCTTTTGAAAAGCTCATGGCTTGCTGGAGTGCTGGACAGTTGTATTTCATTCAGATGTCTGTGCACACTGATTTTAGGAATGCTCAATTTTTTAACCATAATCCATTTATATAATTTCTGAGTTAAGTGACACACTGCTGAAAAGCAGACTTATCTGAAATTTTACCAAAATACGTCATAGCCATTCCACAAATGAATCATCAATTTCACTTAACATAATTCATCTTGAAGCTCAAATGTGTGTGTGCATTTTATCAATTACCACAGACCACCAGGAATGTGCAGCCAGTCCAGGCATCCATCATCCATGGAAAAGGGCAAACTTTGAAGCATGTCTCCAATGATATACGTATTGGGAGAAGAAATTCTGTTTCAGAAGCAAAATGTCAGACAACATCCCTGCACCAAAAATAATAGTAATAAAACAGCTTACTTGAGTTTGTTTAAAACAGACTAGGCCAGAATTTCTGTCTCAGATGCAAAAAAGAGGCAGACCGCTTTTATGAATGCCATAAAAATAAACTATTTTAATAGGTACATAAATAAAAGGTTTAAAGTCGAATTTTCCCCCCCAACATCAAGATGGCCTAGCCTCTGTACAGAAACTGAACAATATTCACGGGACTCCTAAATTAAATAAACCCTTTGTTACATTCAAAACCGCTGAAGGTAAATATATAATGCAGTGACACACCTGAATTGCTCTCCTTCCTCATCCTAGCAGTGTATACAGTATTTCCTTGGTTTACAGTACTCTGAGGAGATGAATCTGTTAAATAAACTCTGAATGACAGGGTGGAAATAAAATTTAAAAAGTCAGCGTTAAAAGAACCCAACAACCCTGGCATCCACATGAGTACCTTGCATCAGCCAGGAACTTTTAATGGAAGAGAAGTAAGGATTGTGCTGTAAAATAAGTTATATCTTTTACATATAGTTGTAGAGTTATCTTAAAGTGTTTAAATACTACATTCACTTTGGCGATGCGTTTTGGTCTATGCCTGCAATAAATTACACGTGGCGTGTGCCCCTTGGTCATGTGTTTTACTGCAAATGGGGGGAGCTCAGCACATCTAGGAAATATTAAAAATATTTCAGAATTATTTAATATGGACAAAATCTAATTTAAAGCAGCTTTCCTCCCATCATGCCCCCCTCCCCAGCACCTCAACAAAGTCAGCCTGATGGCTTCAGTTTTTGCTGTGTTGTATCAAAAGAGGTCATAGGTTGATGACTAGCACTGACCCACAGAGGTTCTCTGGTTTTGTTTCTCCTTTCTCCTTCTGAACCATCTGTCAGCTTGAGAACATCTGCCACTGACATCTCCAAGCTCTCCAAAGATTCCAGCTAATAATTAAGGCAAGGAGCCATCATTTGTCCATCAAAGCTAAGTCTCCTAGAACAAGATGCTATCGCTGCTGTTATCCGGAATGTGTCTGGTGATGGGTGAGGACCACTCATCCTGTGGAGGAGAAAGTCTGTCATAGGGTCACGCAGAGTGTTAAAGTATCTTGTGCTGGTGAAATCAGAGACAAAATTACAAGATGACAACTTTCATCCACAGTGCAGAACTGGCATTTCTAGTCCATTCCATCTGAAGTTCAAAAAGTGGGGCCAGGCTGATTCAGGCCTGGCCAAGGAGCCTGCTCAGAGTTTAGCCACCAGCAAGACGTGACCGGCAGTGAAACGACTGCCCCTTTTTCCGACTGGCTTTCTTCTTGTTCTTGCTCTTCTTCTGCTTCTTTGCACCTTTGCTTTTATCTGACTTCTTTTTCTTATCGTCCTCCTTAAACCACGGCCCCCAGACTCCTCCGTTGAGCTTGGGGTTGCTGCGAGGGTCCTTGGGCGGGTAGCGGACGGGCACCGCCGTCTTGTTGAACTGCGAGAGCCTCCTCAGCAGCTGCTTCACCACCTCTGGGTGCCTGGCAGACAGGTCCACACGCTCGTAGGGGTCGGCCGTGATGTTGAAGAGCCACACGGTTTTCCCGGCTGACCAGGAGACGCGTTCGTTGTGCCAGCGGTTGGGACCCGCATTGCTGAAGGCCTGTGGAGGCACCCAGTCGCTGTACCCCGGGTTTCCCGTCAGCAGCTTCCAGTGATTCACTCTGATGGCAGACTGGATGGCCGTGTTCCAGATCCCATAGCCAGCGGCCCAGGAGCCATTCTTGGCTTTGGTGTAGATGGGGTCGATGTTGTGCAGGATGTCGACCCGCGGGGAACGCCTGCCCTCGCTGATGGTCTCCCACACGTCATAGCCATCCAGCTGGATGTCTTCGTCGATCTGCCCCTCGGCCAGCGTGATCAGCGTGGGGAACCAGTCTGTGATGTGCACCAGCTCCTTGCACACAGACCCTTTGTTTTTCAGGAGGGGGCTGTGCACAAACCCGACAGCACGGATACCTCCTTCCCAATAGGTGCCTTTGCTTCCTCGGAGAGGCCAGTTACTGCCTCCGGCCATCGGCTGCCCACCGTTATCAGAAGAATAAATGATAATGCTGTTCTCGTAGTAGCCGTACTTCCTTAGGGCGAGGGTCACGTTGTTTATGGCCTCGTCCAAGCAGGCCAGCATGGCCGCGTACCGCCGCCTGTTGATGTTGTTTATCGAGCGGTAATGTTCAAAATACCTGCCTGGCGCCTGAAGAGGCGAATGGACAGCCTGGTAGGCAATATACAGGAATATGGGCTTCCTGGGGTTATGAGAAGCCAGGATCTGCTGCACTTTCTGCGTGTACATCTGCGTGGAGTAGATGCCGTTGTCGTGGTCCCAGGCGGCGTTGTCGTTCTCGTACAGGTCGTAGCCGCATATCCCGGGGCTGTCGCACTTGAAGTGGGTGTAGTAGTCACCGCTGCCCAGGAGCGAGCCGAAGAAGGAGTCGAAGCCCCTCTGTGTGGGCATGCACTCCCTGCGGTAGAAGCCCAGGTGCCACTTGCCCACCATGTGTGTGGAGTACCCGACCTCCTTCAGCTTCTGAGGTAGCGTGACGTTATCCAGAGGTAAGCAGTTGGGCTGCGTCGGCCGGATGATGGAGTGCTGCAGTCCCGTGTGGATCTGGTACCTGGAGGTGGGAGGAGACAGGCATCAGGCTGGTGGAGGAACTGCTCAGGTGTATGGGCACCTTAACCCCAACAGAAAATATCCTTATGGAAGCCACAGCCTTCTCTGGAAATATTTCAGAGTGCCTCTGTGCGCTGCCTTCAAAAAACCAACTTGGTCACACTATGAAATCTGTCCTCACCTCACCACGGGATGAAACCTTCCCCTCCATGGTCTGAGCTACTCAAAATACCTACATATACAGGAGCACCGATACTTTGAGGCACCCTTCTCTCCTCCACATGTCTCCATTTAACAATGACTATAGAAAATTATGTGGATAAATACAATTTTTACAGTGCCTCGTAATTCGCTAGCGGTGAACGTATCTACAGCATATAAAAATGCTGGGCTTTCAATGTGTAAGAGCAGTATGTTTAAAGGATGGGATAATAAATTCTGCAGTGTGCTACATGCTATGTGTAAAGAATACATATGGCCTCCATATGATGAGAAAATGAATCCAGCACGGGCAGCAGTAAGTATCAAAAATCAAGGGCAAATACATTTATATCAGTTTGACACTAAAAAAGAGAATGCAACAGCAGATAGCAGACCAAAGACAACTTCTCCCCGAGTGTGAGAACAGATTCAATTCTCAGCCATGTATAGAACAGCCAAGTTCACCAAAACTGAGTATCTCCCCCAAAACCAGTTCTTATTAATTTGTGGTAGCAGGAGTTGGGGCTTCTTGACACATTCTGCTGGTGTTGCCAATCTGATCGGCCTCCTGAGCTATCTAGAAAATTAAAACCATTAGGCTCTGCCTGTCCATAAATAACTTAGAGCCTGCTTTCATACGAGGGCCTCCTGGCCGAGATCCTTGAAGGCTCCATAGCTGTCTTTAATGGCTGGCAATGTGTACGGATTGCGTAACTCCCATTTAATTCTGCAGCTAATTTCCACGGAACCAGAAGCTCCGGTCTCACTGAGTGCCTGCAGAAGCTCTGGGTGTTGTGCTGCTCTGGACCCAGCGTGCTGCACTGTGCTCTGCCCTGCCAGCCCCTCTGCACAGCATTGTCTCTGGGAGCAGGCTGGAGACCTGGAGCCCTGCCACTCAATTGTCCCCAGACTCACAGGCTGGTGCTGACAACGCAGGAGATGCTGCAGGAGAGAGTTAAAACACGCTCTGAAAATTACGGGTTTCTGGGATCTACATTGCGCTTTTGGAAAAGAAATGTCACGTGCACACAAGTCCCACATCCTTCCCATTGTTCAGCTGCAATATTCTCCCCTTAAAACAGGTAAATTACAACCAGGAAAGCCATGCACTGCCCCGTACTTCAGCTCATTCCATATTTGGGACTCCTCAGGGAACTATGTCCACAAGGCATTTCATTTCCTTCTCCTTCCCTTTCCTCCGCCTTGTTAAATCCTTTCAGTAAAATCCCATTTTTTGATCCAAGTGGAAAAGTCCTTGTCCTCACTCAGCCATTTTAGTCAACAGCTTCTGCTTCCTTAACTCTGACAGCCTCCTCGACCACAAGGTCAGCCCTGGGTCCCAGCTGGGCAGTTTCCCTGTAATAAGCTAATTTTGCTGGAAGTCAGGATTTTCCCTGTTGTGAGCAGGAGGGATCCTTCCACCACCCTTCTCCTCTGGAAACTGAGAAGCTGGGCCTGAGGGCAACAAGCCACAGAATATGCAAAAATCCAATCTGCCTCTTGTGCTTAGAACAGAAAGCATGATAGTCACACAAGGTTAATTCCCATCAAGAATTCCTAAAACATCGGGCAGATTCCCCAGCCAGGGCTACTCAGAGATCCTAGCATGAAATTCTTACACTGTTGATCTGACAAATACTGAACCAAAAAATAGCAAGAATTAACCTCAGTCATACAGGTTATTCAGCACTACATCTTGTTTCAGCAGTGCCCTCAGGAAGTTATTCAATATGCTGGTAACAGTGCAGATATAACATACATCCATCTATATGCACGTATATTCCCTGCTGCTGCCTCTTTGCAGGAGACTTTGGTGTGTTTCCCAGATGTGTGAGTGTGTCTGTGTGCTATTTCTGGCATGGCTGTGCTTCAGAATATACCTATAGGCACACAAAGAGACACATTTTTATACTTGTGTGTGAGAAAAAGAAACCTGCAAACCGAAACATTTTTAAAGTCAAAATATTTCAAGTGTGGAAATGCTTCAAAGAAATATCAATCTCTGATTATCAGAAGACTGTTCACTATGACAAAAATGGTCAAGATTTGTTCACTTTCCTGCACCACATGCCTTTCTAATTGATCCATTATGTGCCAACGTTACTTTTTCAGTGAAAGTATTTCATTTTCAAAGGATTTGCAGGGCATTCGTAGAAAAGCAAAGTAACCTGGGCAAAAGACAGTGATGATATGGAAGCAAATGGCATTAATAGCAATAAGAAAGTTGTCACAAAACAACTGTTTTGAAACTGTTTCTAGACTGTGCAAGAGGGAAAAAAAACCTGAACCAGGCACAACATAAAGGGATTAAGAGTCAGGTGCTGATTTTGGGGGTGTTCTCTAGCAGATTAAGTCATGAGCTCATCAACAGCCATGAAATGTCTGTGAGATATATCCTATAGATTTCATGGCTTCCACTTTTTAGAATAAATTGGTTGAATTTAATCCCAAATGCAGAAAGCAAGTTAGGACTGAGAATGGTCTGGAATTCATTATTAGAATTTCAGCACTAGTAACCAGTCAATTCTAAGCAAATGCTGACAAGCCACAGAATCTATTTCATCATTTTTTAGACTCTGACCTTCCTGGGCATTATTTACATATAGGCCATTAACTGCTAAGAGCCTGTATAAAGAGTAGGGGGGTTCAAGACTTGGGAATACTTTATATGCACATGCTACGCTCTCCTCCCTACTCCTCCAAGATTCTGGATCATAAGTGTCTCCTTTAGAATACCTGAAATTTGCAATTTGCATGACAAGGAACTAAGTAAGATTTGTGTGAAATGTTCAGCTAACAAGACATATTAAAAATTAATTTCTACTCACTATACAGGGACGGCTCTTTGTGCATTTTCTATTCTTGTTTTTGTTTTCCTGGTGTATTGTTCAGATGTTCACAGTGAAACCCGCTGTGATAAGTGTTGCAGCCAAGGCAGATGCTCGGTGCTGGCTCACTGACACACTGAGCTGTTTTCTTGTTTGTAGGGGAAACTTTAAAGCAATGGCTTCCCTCTGGGAGCACCCCAGTGACTTCATAGCCCTTTGCTTCTTGGATGCTCAGAGAAATATTTCAGAAGGTTTGTAAAATAAATAAATAAGCAAATAAATCCTCCCTCCTGAGTGTGAGCTCATGACACCCCTTTCCAACACAAGTTCCCTTCCTGTTTTAATTCAGACACAAAGCTCAGGCAGTGGCTCTCACATCACTCCCACCTCCGGTCTCAAGGTACAGAAACCATTCAGTTGCTGAAGGTCAGCTGCACATTGAAGTGTTATGGATGTAAATCACCACAGGCACACCGAAGTCAGTGAGACCTGAGTTTGAGGAATTAACATCGGGAGGCTTCATTTCCCCTTTTTCTGATGCCCTCAGTAGTGCTGAATTAGTTTCCAGTTCTCATCTGCAGAGCAGGAGATCAGTGACAGAACCTTTGCACACTTTCAGTGCTATTCCCCCGCAGCAGAGAGCAGGACTGAGGGGCTGTGGAGGGATTCTCCTGGCACGCCTCACATCCCCTACACAGCCTTACACAGACGTAGGCCAAGCCAGCTTCCCTGAAAAAATCTTCCCCTGAGGAGTTTTCTATTGAGTGTTTTCCCCCTTAACTTCAGGGTGGGTTCTGCACTGAGGAAGAAGCTGGGATGTTTCTAATTTTGTGATGTGCATGTACAACACTATTGATTTCAAGCTCTCACCATTTTCAAATACTGCATTAATTGTCTTCAAACTGAGATTCTTTTAAGGCTCACTGAAGATTAACAAAGAAGCTCAGTTGGAAGTTTCCAGTTTCAGGAACTTTTGCTAGCATAGCTCTAGTTAGTACATGTGGAAAATGTATTTTTATTATGCTTGCATAGCTCAGGATATGTTGAAAAAAAAATCTCAATTTTAAAAATAATGAACTCTAGCCTAGGATTTAGAAAAGGATACTTTAAATAAAAACCCCACATTTGCCAGGAGTTGCATAGAGAGTGACAGCACTGAAGTCTGCATGCTACATAAATTAAAGGGATCATTATTGACGACTGTGCATTTCCTTGTTAAAAATACAACATGCAGATACCAGTCTAGAACATAGATTTAGGGGTTACTAAAGAACAGTCTTTGACATTTTCCCTGAAACTATTTGTATTACACAACAGCTAAAACAGAGAAATTCCAGGTGAACAGAAAATAGAGAAATGTCATTTTAGGGCACTCAGTCCTCAGAGGTCCAAGTCAGTGGGGGGAAAAAACCCCAGCATTCCACTTACCACCAGCAAATCACCAGCAGCAGGACACAATCACCAGAGAGAGAAGCCAGATCCAACAAGGACATTTTTATAGCGGACTGAGGCTTTAGAATGGAGCCCACAAACCCTACAGGTTTGAAAAAGTTGTTACTTTGGGCAGGGACGTTCACTTTGAGTCATCTCAAAAGTTGTTTTCAGCTTGTGAGGGAAACAGGAACTCTTCTGCTGTCAGTCTTCCACCCAGGCTGGTGAAGAGCAGGGCAGGGGGATCCTGATCATGGGCATGCTGGATATGGAGCAGAGTGAAAGAATCACACAAAATGCCTCTGCAGCAGAAATGTCTGCCATAAAAACAAAATGCTTCATGTTGCGTACGCTGAGGTTTTTAAAACTAAACTCAGAGTAAAGGTGGAAAAGGGTTGATCCAGGAGACACTGGGGCAGAGGGCAGGGCTGAGCTGATTGAAATGAGAACCAAATAAAGCCATCACAGCCTGACAGGAATTGCTGCCAAACCATCAGTAAGTCCCGTCCCTTCAGACTGATAACAACAAAGCCAGAGTGTGTAGCCACAGTGTTTCTCTCTCATTGCTATTAAGTCAATTTGCTGATAAGCAAAATGTTTTCTAAATGTTCCTGTCCTTCCTATTTCCCTTCTTTTCCTAACTTATAACAAGTCTGATAACAAGTCTTGACTGCTGATTTCCAACTGCCAAGCTCCCACGAGAGCCAAGGCAGGCGGTGGCACCTGGGCACTCTTTAGGGCAGCACATTCACTATCTGCTCTGGACAAGACCAGGTTAAGATAAGTCCCATCTATCTCATTTCTTCAGTGTTTACAGTCCATGGCAACTGTGTATAATCCCATGGGAAACACTCCTAAATGTCAGCATGAAAGTTTTCATGCAACATAGTCTGCTCATGCCAAGGAGCCCTGAGCCTACGCTACCTAAGCGCACATTTGAGCTTTCAAAAATGGCAGAACACCACAGTTTTCTATATTGGATGTATCATTCAATATCTATCATTTTTATCTTCTGGCTTATGACTTTGGGATTTTGGGGGAAAGTGGGTTCTGATTGTGAATGGATCAGAGAAGAAAATGCATCACTAAAGACTAAATGCAAACTCCAAACCCTCACAGACTTTCACTGTGTCAGCCCACACAAATCAAACCTGAAGCGTTCACTCAGACACACACACACATTCACATTTCATCCACAGATGTATTCCTTGAATTTTTTTGTGCTTATAAATCAGAGCAGGAAAGGTATCTACTTCTAAACCAAGTGTTTACCTAAAAAGTCTAACTCCCATTATTTACTGTTTTATCACTCTGGCAATGCTATTGCATATATGTCATTTGGAAGATTCTGTATCTTGCCCTACTTTCAAGTTTTTCATTGTTGTTTTTAAATCAGTTAAGACTCTTCTATCAAATTCAGGAAAAGAAAAATAAAGTAGCAATTTCCTTGCAGACTAATCATGTTAGCAGTTTTGCTCCCATTACCTTTTGTCCATGGACTTACAGGAGTTGAGGTATCCCTATTTTACCAAATGCCATTTGGATTTTGATGCATGAACTCAACCTCAGAATCATTTCCAAATTCTGATCTCACACCAGCCCTGGCATTTGGTTGTTTAAATGATGTCCTTACACCCCGATATTGTTTATATTGTGAAATGGATTTTTATCACCTGGCACATAGAAATGATTGAAAACTGGTCGCAAAATGCTGTTCTCCATGGTTCTATATTCCAAGAGTTTTACATCTCCAGGACTCACACCAGATCCTCTCTCTTTAATCTTCCCAGCTCCTGCAGATGCAACTGGCACCCCTGGAGCGAGGCAGAGCTCAGCAAACAGTGGGAAAGCAACTGTTGTCTCCAGAGTTGTGAGCTTTAAAGGAAAAATATCTGGCTGTGGGACCAAGCTGGGAGGGAAAAGGAACAGAAACCTTCATCTGCCTTTCCTCAGGGCTACTCTCCCTGGTTCCAGAAGCTTGAACTTTAAATCACCCTCCAAATTAAGTTGCAATTAGTATTTTCATACCAAACATTATTATACTGGCAGCTTATCTGCTACCAACCTTTCCTGTCATGGAGGCAATTTATCTGCTCCAATGGGAGGACAGCAAGGATAAGTGGGAGCTGGCAGCAGCTGGAATGCACATGTGTATGTGCAGCTATTGTTTTCTTTGCTCCCAGTTTGCTGCAGCTGTGGAAACAGAGCACAACATTTCCAGCTTTATCACTGTAATTCATTTAGGGAAAAGGGGAGGAAAATGTGTGATTGCATAATCGGCGCTGGCGGTTTCACGTCTACATGGGAGTGACATGGAAAGAAAACAATTTGACTAAATACTTTGCATGCCAACCACAAATCCAGACCCCACCACCAAATTCTGGGCTCTCAGCAACATCAGATCCGAGCGGATATGACACCTAATCACCATGTTCCAAGGGAAAGAAACCTAAAATGACTCTGCGATTAGTTAGAGACGAAGTTGTAGTCCTGCTGTGGCCATTCCTGCAGGAGAAAAACCAGAAGAAAAGGAGATAAATGGATTCTAAAAATGGTGTGCAGAAGAATCCCCCCCTTGGGTACTCCCAAAGTGAGGTTGGAGCAGGACCAGCGTGCCAGGACAGGGACACAGCAGGTTCCAGTTTGTAATGGAGAGGTGCCTTCATTCCAGCCTCTGTTCTCTGCTCTGCTGGGAGAACAGCACCCCTGAGCCTCCTAATATCCCAGAATAGTCACTGTTACAGACAGAGCAAACTTCAAGGTGTCTCATATTCTGTCTAAAAGAATATTTTAATATTTAAAATAACACAAGAGTTTTTACATGACCAAAAATGAAAGCCGGCCATGCACATGTGTGAAATACTTTCCACCTAATCCTGTGACAGTTTAGGAAAGTTGGTTCATCTTTATATAGGAAGGATTTATTCAGTGAGTCACCTAAGGGATGTGAAAGATACTCACTATATGGTTGCCTTTCATAAGAAGACATCTCTCATAAAAATGACATACTTGATGGCAGCCCTTAAGGTAGCAGCCAAACAGTTATTGTCTTACATTACTCTCTAATTAAAGTACTCATTTTGAGCATTTAGTACCATTTCTGAATTAGAACTGTCCTTATCTATTATTCATACATCCAGCACTTAGAGCCTATATCAATCTAAATGCTGTAAAATGACCTTGAATTGACAGCAAGGATGACTGAGGGCAAAAAGACAGGATGTAAAATACAGGTTAACAACCACCACATCACGGGCTTATATGGCATCGTTTGAGAGAGGTAATTGCTTTATAATTAAAGAACATTATGACATTGAAAAAAGTTAGGGCTATGTGGTACTTCAGAGACATCTCAAGTGTTTTAGATTACCTTCACAACATCCAAACTTTGTGACAGCTGTAATTTTTTATTAACCACTGACCAACTACATAAACACACCGTTTCTGAGTGTGACATTGGAGAACATCATAGTTCCGCTGCTCTAGTGAGCTTAAGTGTATCATAGGCCATTAAGTTTCTTTTGAACCCCTGGACAAGTCTTACAGACAGTAATATAAAATTAGAGATAAATTATTACTCTGGGAGTACAAAGATCAAGTGGTAACAGCCACACCTCTTTAGGATTTATAAGATTTCTATTATCCTGCTTTGTGAGATGTCTCAAGCTTGACTGTCTCCAAGACTCTATACCAGGACAGAGAACAGATTCTGCCCCCTTTAATCAATATGTACCTATTGAAGTAAAAGAATAATTACATCAATTTCAACTGAATATACTTCTAGGTGAAATTTTTCTCAGAGTCATCAAAGTATCAAAATGAGTCCATGAATTAATGCACCAAACTCCTTTTTTTCATGTGGAGGTTCACTGGGAATGCTGATTAATTAAGAAATATTCTTGGATGATTATTTCTCTTTCATCTCAACTTGGTCATTCTATTTGCTCTACTTAATGCATTCCATCACATAACATCATTGTAAAACGTGTACATGTGCATCAAAAGCAAATCATTATCTTCTCCTTCACCCCCCATGTACGGCACAGCAGCCTGAGAGCGGGATACCTGCTGTCAGTCTTTACAGTTTAATTATGCATTTCAGCCAGTGGCATTTGATGCTGCTGCATATGAAATGATAAGGTGTTATTCAGAACTGAGAGTATCATTCACAATCTAAGTTGAATTACACAATCTAAGTTGAAATTTCACAGAGGCTGTGGTGCCTACCTGGATCCCTCATTTAAGGTCTCGTTCTTGGCAGTGAGAGAACGATGCCGTTTTCTGTTTTCCCTACAGGGACAGACAACACCCACAATTGCTTCATGCCACTCCAGAGTAATTTTCCCAGAAAAGCTACAGCCCTGATAATATGAACAACAGCTTTATCTGGGAAAAAAAAAGCCACCCTAATTTGACTTTTCAGCAATCTCGCTGGTTTTCTGGGCTGACATTTGCTGGCAGCAGCAGTGGCACTGAATCATTAGTGAGAGGAATAACCTTGCCTTGAAAGGGAGGGAGGGCTGGGAGCCAAGAGATGCTGTCTTGTGGGTTCTGCACAGTTTTCAGCCTGAGCATCCCCACTGACCTCCAGTTCTTTTGTCCTTCTGACACTTTGATATCAGTTTCTGAGTCTTTTGTGCTGCTCATCCCTTTGAGCAGGTTTGGAACTATGCCTGTTGCACAACACAGCTAAAGCTCAAAATGGGCTTTTTAGTCCTGATAAAAAAGGTGGCAGGATGCAAATGAGCCTCACCCTGCTGTTAAGCCAGTTTGTAACTGGACTTGTCAAAATATAGTGCTTACAGGCACCTGCTTATTTACAGTGATTGCCACCAGTTATGTATGAGTTCTGTCACATATTGCTGGCTACTGGGTTTTCTATTTCCTGATTCACCTGAGAAATAGTATATTAAAACCCCTTTTTCAGATCTGACCAGAACATTTGAGTTCAGTTTTGATCAAGACAAGGCCCTGTGTGTGGTTCCCAAAGAAATAACAGATGAAGATAACGAGGTATTGCATTAACCTGGGTCCCACATGACAGGTTCCTGACTGACACCACGGGGAAATGGAACATCTTTGTTTACTCACAGGGGAGATTCCACACAGAAAGGAACTGCTTTCACTGCCAGCGTCTGAGTGGATGTAGGTGTGCTGTTGTAGCACAGGGAGAAGAGTGGGGAGCAGTGCTGCAGGGCTGTCAGTCAGTTCTGTGACAATTTTTAACTACCACATCAGAGCCAGCACACACTGTATAGTACAGCATTCAAAAGGGAAGTAAAATGTCTGCATTGAAAGCACCACACTGGAACTCAAAAGGAACAAAGCAACTTCAGCAGGTACGTGACCAACTCACTGTGACCCACGGTTGGAAAAGACCTTTAGAATCGAGTCCAACCAGTGACCTGACAATGCCAATTCCACTGCTAAACCACATCCCTAAGTGCCACACCTACGTGTCCTTTAAATGTCACAGGGGTGATGACTTGAGCTTCAGGTGGTTCCACAACTTGACAATCCTTTGGGTGAAGAAATTCTTCCTACTATCCAACCTAAACCTTCCCCTGGCACGACTTGAGGCCCCTCCCTTGTCCCGTCACTAATGGTACTTGAAGAAGCTCTGCGATACTTGACAGGGATCTCTCTGCTCCTGTACCAATGGATTTGAGATGCCACCTTTGCTCCCTGCCCAAATCAGGCAAGGGCTAGGAGAAATGTAATTCCTGCTCTGCAGAGCAGGAATGTGATGGAATTGGAGAACTCTCCGTGTCACATTTGATGGCTGTATGATGCCATGGCACGGACACTGCGCAGCCCCCTCGTGCCACCCACCCTGCTGCATTTCTCCCTCCCCCTCAGCCTCCCACACCAGAGCAGGGAACAAACTGCAGTTAATACGGGACAGAGGTTAACAGCACATCTGTTTCTAGGCCACTGTGCGACGAATAATGAAGAGATTTGGAAAAATGCTTTATTTCCCTCCTAAATCCGGCTTAGCAAAACAAGTAGTGCTCTCTTGGATGTCACTGCCGCTCTCCCTAATCCCTCCTGACTCTCATTCACACTGCTCCTCACTCACATCTTGCTTTGCTGCTTACACTGAGGCAGCATCCAAAAGCCTTACAGGAACTGAAGCTGTGGTGCAACATCACTGGAAATAAAATGGAGCAAAAAATAGAGGGTGGAATGGAAACACGTGCCCTCTCGCTGTTGGTCCAACAAAAATCTATAAACAGAGTTCTCTTACATGTCTAGCAACTATGTATAAAAGCAGACAAAGCGTACATAAAATATTTGCTATAAATGAAGCTGTGCCTTATTTAAGATGCTAGTAGGTGATTTTGATCCCAGGGAAAATACCACAAAAATGACTCACATAACGGAGTGAGCTGGATAAGAGTAAGTGAGGTGTAAATGGGACACACACAAAGTTTTGGCAGTGTGCATTCAACACAGCCAGCAACTCCTAATACACTAATGGAACCTATGCAGAGATGCCATCAGCACTGTATGCTGCCTTCTGTGGGGCTTTCTCCCCCTGCCTGAAAACATTTTATTAATTAGAGTGATATTAGCATCACATCCCCTGTGAGAAGGGATTTTAGGGCTAATGCCACCCAGAAAATGAAGATAACCCATTAAAAATTAAAAATAAGAGTAGAGGTAGTGATTCTTGGAGAAACACTCATTGTTCAGGAGAAAGGGAAACACATTTAGCATTTATGAGTGTGTGATTCACTAAACAGCTATGGAGCTCTGACTGGAGAAGATACCTTTGTATGGACAGAGCTTCTACACCTGCTGAAATCCCTTGGTGACAGAAGAGCTTTCTTGAATGGGATGGATCTAAACAACTGGCTGCTCTTGAACTGACATTCAAGTGCACTTGCAAAGAAATTTTACAAACTAGTCTGTATTTTTTACAGCTAAAGACACAAATAGGGATTCTCAAAAAGGACCCTAAATCTCCATTAAATCAACAAAAGTTACAGGAACTTCTGACCACTGATTCCCAATCAGCACTATTAAGCTTCCTTTACAAAAAATCTGGTCCTTCAAGATGAAAAGGACATGTTCTGTTTTCTCAGAGGTGCCAAAGTGAAATTGTCACCATCACAGAAAAGCAGCTCCTACACATTTGGTCTTTGACCACAAGGTTTCCAGTGGGAGCCAAGCATTAGTTGGAAAAATATGACAGCAAGATGATAACCCATCCATTCTTCTGAAGCACAATTAACTCTGTGGAAAGTTACTCCATCAGTGCTAAATAATTTCCGGCTTCCAAATCACTTACATCCTGTTCCAGTTGTGAAATTATGTATTCCAGTGGTTAATAATCCCAGCAATAACATCAAAATTAATAAAATGGTGTAATGCTGAACAAAGCATCATGATTTAGAATGTGTTCTTGGTACTTTCAACATTCCTCTCTGCGTGGGAATAGAAATTTGGAGATTGTGGGGCTTGTAAAGGGAAAAGAGGGAAGGAGAAGATACAAGAATCAGGCATGCTTTGCATCTGTCTTGAGTGAAAAAGCTAAATATTTCTTTCCTCTTCAGGAGCCAGGAAGGTTAATGGAGGAGCACATCAACCCACAGCAATTCCCTGACATCGTGTAGCAGCGTGTGTGCTAAGACTGCACCACACCACAGAGAGGTGACGAGTGGTGACACCACCACAGAGCAGGCAGTGTCTGTGTTCTGGGGACAGGAACATGTCAGGAACATTGCTGCAACCACACCACCACATCTGCTCAGCTTTGTCTGCAGGAGACTTTGCTGTTCCCTAAACAGATCTGTGGCTGTAGCTCCAAGGGGTCACACAGGAGACAAGGAGCCAGAGGAAGCTGTGAGCCCTGCGGGGAGCCTGTCAGCTCACTCGGTGACAACATTCTTATCTCTATTGTCCCATTAGTGGCAGCAGTGTATGACTTGTCCCACCAAACAGATAAATCAACACCCCTGTGTACAGCTGTACAAAGTCAGTGCAGTAATTCACTGGCAGCTTTGTATTTACTGTCAGAGCACTGGGCTTGGCCAGGATCACCTCACCAGGTTTCCCACAGGAGTGGGTGCACACTATAAAACACATTTTCAACTTGTTCTGTGAATTGCCCCTGCAACTTAACCGCACTGCCTTGGTTCTTCATGAACTCTCCCAGTTGGCTTATTCAATATTCAGCACTTAATGTATTTTGAATTCTGGTAATCTGGCTGCAGGACTGTAAAATTCCTCAACAGTCCATTCATTTCATGCCCAGCTTTTCACGAGCAGTGCTCGACAAACTGCAGGACCGATTTCCTCGCTATTACTTGTGTTAAAGTGAAGCATCTGCTTTCTCAAACCCAGGCTTAAGTCTGTGTGTTCAAATCCAAAATGCAGGGGAGGTGACTAGAGTCAGCAGCAGCAGAATGGGAGAGCAGCAAAAGGTCTGTAAAGCCTCTGCCTGCATTCCTTGTAAGCCAAGAGTCTGGGCTAAATATGCATTCTGGCTCTGATTTGGAAGTTTCTCCGTGTTTCTCATACAATCTACTTCCTCAAGAGGGACGCAATGCTGACAGTCACCTGGGGAAACTGCAGCCACATGTCCCGGTGAGGATGGCAACTGCTACACCACACTACGGAGCAACGAGGTGAAAGAAAGAAGGGAAAGATGGAAAACCCCTAAAAACCTCACTACAATCAGAGTGGAACTTGGTGATTCCAACAGGGCTTCCTCCAGTTAGTCACATTACCCAGAAGTTTAAATTAAGCCTTGAATTATTTTTTTTTACATTCTTCTTTAGTGCTTTCAGTGCATAATATTTTAGACATAGAGCAAATGTAAGATCAGTATTTTAAAACCAAAAAGACACTTATCCAAAAATCCAGATAAATTAAAAAATCTGAATGACAATAGGCATCAACAGTGTAAAGGACACCATGAGCCAGATAACTGCCAACAAAATTTCCTCTCAGGCTTTTATTGCCTGGAAGTTCAGATGGTTTTTTTTTTCTGCTTAGGGGGATTGTGGTGTTTTGGGGTGATCTTCTTTGAAATGTCATTTGAATTTAAACCATCCAGTATATTTTCTGATCTCCTCCTTCCCCTTTGCCCTTGCAATTACATTATTATACCAAAAAATCCCCAAACCAACAACTCTGCCAAGTTGTGGCAAACTAGTTTTCTGCAGTTGGTCACAGTGAGCATAGCTTGGACATGATGCATCCATCTAGGAACAATAGAATAGCAAAGAACTGAATTACTGGATTTGAAATGGCAGACACCCTGGGATAGCTGTGGAAAAGCCATGGCTGGACACACTTTCTCTGGAAATATGTAAGTTCAGTTCAGTTGTGGGATGGGAGAGGAAGTTTTCTGCTGGCTCTTCATTTTTTTGGTATGTTACATAAGCTCCCTTTCCTCTTTACTTTTATAACAGCACATAAATATTTTATGAACTATGGGCCTTTGAACCGTGTTCCTCTGACCCATTGACTGATTCTCATTTGCCTCTCTGAAATTGCATCTCAAGTGCCTCGAGAAATGCATCATCCTGGGCTGTCATATAAAACCCAACATAAACAGTAATTCTCTTTTTTGCCAATGCTACAAGTCAACTCCAAGGACAATAAATTTCCACTTAATGTTAACAGCAAGGTTGCTGGAGACGTTGGCATTCTGATATATTGAAGGCATAAAGTGCAAACAGCTTTTAATTCATTCTTTATATGCTTTTAGTTAGCCACCCCCAAAGAAAAAATAAGGAATGGAGAAAGGGAAGAACAGCTCCTCTTTCTGTGTGGACTAATGTAAATCCTGATTTTCACCACCAAGATAACATCTAGGTATGTCTGTGGATTTTACTGCATATCTAGAATTATCTGTAGGTGTCAGTGATACCCAGGTTGTTCCAAGGCAATCCCAGGCTAACATCTGGTGCTTCACAAAGTGCACAAGACTTCCTAGTACTATAGAAAAATAAATATGGAATGTAAGGCATTTAACACAGCCCATGGAACTATCCCAGTCCAACACTGGTAAGTAGCTCTACATTGACTACATTTTCTACCATCCTCCAAACTGCTCCAGTTCAGGAAAAGTGCCTTTGTTTGTACTTTTTTCTTCCCCCTCCCTTCTTCCCATCTGTCTTCATTCTCATTCCTGTGGGATGAAGGATGAAACCCCATGCTTGAAAACACAGCCAATTGCAGTTCTAGGATCTAAGCTGGAAGGCTTGGCTTGACAAGGAAATACCTCCTTTTCTTCTGAGATTACCTGTATTCCCTGTACAGGGTCTGGAATTGCTGGTCCAACTCTTTTCCCTGTTGGACTCAAAATTAAGATGTTAACTTCACCATGATTTAGAGCTTTTCTTGCTTATGAACAAACCTTCTTTTTATTTCATTTGCTCCAGAAAAAAAATCTCATCATTATTCCTTCTGAGCCTATAAATATCCTTGGCATCAGCCACATTGAAGGATTTCATGTGCTGGAATAAAAGCCTCTCTGGGTCACTGGGGTTCCTTACTGGGGCCATGGAATCACAGAATGGTTTGGCTTGGAGGGGCCTTATCCAGTTCCAAGCTCTCTGCCATGGGCAGGGAACCTGCCACTGCAGCAGGTTGCTCCAAGACCATCCAAGCCCTATTATCACCTATATTATAGGTAATAATATAGCTAATACAGCTGCAGATATTCTGCTGCTAAGAAACACAAAAATGGAGCCAACAAAATAAAAAGCTTTGTATGTTGCCCACCCATTTCTTTTTCTTTTGCTTTTCTATCTGAAAAGAACATTTGTTCTGTATTTCTGGCTTCCCCTAGGGAATGAAAAAAAGAGAAGAAAATTCTCACGCTCTCCTTGAATCTGCAATTTCCAAGGTGTGTTACTGAGACAAGAAAATGCAACAAAACAACAATTTGACAAAGGTTAAAATTTTCAAGTGCCTGACTACTATGGAGCTCTTGATCAGCCTATAGATGGAAGAGATACATTTGAATTAAGTAGCTAAACAATTGGAATCACACCAAGCACACTTTGCCTTCTAATAAACCCCCAAAATGCAAACACATTATTTCACGCTCTCAGCAGACAGAATGATTTCTCCCACTCACTCCCTCAGGAATGTGCTTAAAAAATTCCACTTCTCCCCCCCTTAATAACTCCTACGTCAAAATTCTTCCCAATTATGACCATGGCTTCAGCTACTTTTTAAAATTTGATGGCTGCAGGTAGTTTATTTTCTTGCAGAGAAGTGACAGAAATAAAACACTATGCCTGCACATTGCAGTTTTCCATCCTAAAGCAAGCTAGCAGCTGAAGTCAAAAAAAAAAGCTTTAAGACCTGAGAAGCTGCAGTGTCCATGGCTCAGGGACAGTCACACGTTATAGAATCACATTTTCCTTCCCAAAAAAGGTTTCCCTGTTGGCTCAGGTGCAGGTTGGCCTCTTGCTTGCCTGGCACTATTATCCACCTACCCCATTAAGACATGGTTCCTTTCTTCCCTCAATTCCTTCAATAATGGACTGATGAGGTGTGAATTCAGAACAAGCACTATCAGCAAATCTGCCCAGCCTGGGCACGCTTGGCTTTTTCTGTCCTAACACCCGAGTGCCATAAATAGGTTAAATCCCCTGTGTCAGTGAAGGGAAGCAATCTGTTCTCTCCCTGTCATGTTCCTGGCATGGCAATCTCCAGTTGTACCACACAGACAATCCCAGCAGGGGACAGAAAATGGGAAGGAACACACGGTTCAGCTGCATTTAGAATTTCACGAGTTGCTGTGGGTGCATTTCTGCGTTTTGCATGAACTTCCTGTCTTCAAGCACCTACTCCTTACCTAAATGGACTGTCTGGGTTTATTTAGATATATTTAACTAAGCAACTTATTTAAGAAAATCCACACTTTTATTTCTAAGAGGTACATCAAATTATAGCTTCAAGGGAATGACATTTTGTGTTTAGTGAATTATTTCTGGTTTAGCCATGGCAAAACCGTGTGCATTAAATTAAATCTTGTGAATACAAGCTTCACTGCCTCCTAAATTTAGGTGCATCTAGAGAACAAACTGAAGATGTATCAGTGTAAAAACACACTAATGGAAAAGCATAGAATTAGAATAATGGAATGGCAGAATGGTTAGGGTTGGAAGGGACCTTGAAGATCACTTGGTTCCAATGTCCCCGGCATGGCAGGGTCACTGTGTGTGTTCCATTCCTAGTCCCTGATGCTAATGGAGCATCACTGGCTTGGCAGGATAGAAAGGCAGAGGAAAACATGGAGCACACCTTCCCACACAGGTTCCATACACTCACCCAGCACAGGGTGGGAGATGAAGCACACTCACTTGCTGTCTTGGGAAAAAAATAAAAAAAAATAATAATAAAAAAAAAAAGAACACTGAAAGAAGTCTTGATTTATGCTGAGTTTTGTGGGGAGACAAACTGACTACAATTAAAGCATCGCTGTAAAAGCCTAAGTTGCTGAAATATTTCTTTAAAAAATGTTTTCTTTTTTTAAAATGAAATGCAAATATTTTCAGTTTGGATCAGGGTACTGTAGACAGACCAAGTTTCTCTATGCCATCAGCAGCTGATAAGCCTTGAGCAGACGGCAGAGAGGAAATATTTTAATTCCAGTCCTGCCTGGCCAGTGTTGCAGCAGCACCAACTGTTTCAGACACTTCTGCAGAGCAGCAATATTTGCAAGTGTTTCTTCAGAAATGCGCAGCATTTAATTCCAAGTACGCAGGACTGTTTTGACACAATTTATCAACTGCTCCCAAACAGATCAGGCTTGGAGAACACTTGTTCCATTTGCTAAATTCAAAATTTCCCTTGTGCAAGCCAAGGGAATCAGGCTAGACAAGGGTGGGGGGTTTCTTTGTACACTTTTGCTGTGTTTTTTAAAGGCACCTACTCTGGCCACGCACATTGGTTGCCAAAGGACTGAGTTCATGTGAGACAGCACATTTACTGTCCATAGAAGAATGGCTGAGCAACAGACCCTGCCCTCTCCAGCAATGCCAGTTTATAAAAAGAAACTGGCAATTTGTACATATATATCTGTATCTTTCATGTTTTACTCTGCAAGGAATTATTTTTCCTCCCTTCTTCATCATAATCCGTGGCTTTCTGGCAAGGAAGAAACTCTTATGCACAAATAAGAGCACACATGGTTTATTCCCAAAACCAAAAACCAATTCACTGATAACAAGTGACAATTCCATTTTGCTGGACATGATTCAAAAACAAATAAAGGTCATAATTCTAATAAAATCTAATAAAACCAGTATTACCTATAGCAGAGGAAACAGCTGGAGCGTGCCTAATTGGTCATCTCTAATCTTTAAAAGCTAATGAAGGCCCAGCAGTAATTTTGTAGGAAATGTCCTTGCTGTTAAACACCATATACCTACCCCAGAAGACCTGAAAGCTTCAAATGGTCTTTTAAGAAAATGTCTTTATGGGTCAACGTCCATTAAATCATCAAATTGGTCACTGCTCAACAGAGAAGAATTCTAAAGAGCACAAATGTATTTTTGAATACTGGAGCTGTAGCTGCCTGTTAGTTTTCTGGCCCTGCACGTGATTTACCAGCACACTGATCTGCAATTTTTTGTGATGAAATATAACCCAGCAACTTGATCTTTTACAACTTGTGAAAGACAAATCCTTACTCACTGTCACAGGTCCACAAACAAGATTGAGATCAGGACAGCCTGGATTCCCAGTTTGTTCCATCGTCGTCCTGCCGGCCTCAGCACAAACACCACAGCTACAGAGAAGGCTCTGTGTCTGCTCATTTGGGAAACTGCCTGCCTCATTTCTTCAGAGAAATACCGAAACAAATGAAGATGGAACAATCAGGCTATTCTTATCTTTATTTAATACCTGCAGGTGACATCCAGTGACACTCCAGCAGAACAGGATGCATGGACAATGGCACGGGTCATTTGACACTGGAACGCTGAAACTCGAGATCATTATTTTGTTTGATGAACCAGAAACACAGAGAAGGGAGAGCAGAAACACCTCAAAATCAAAATAAACTCTAAACACATGAACACCCAAGACTCCAAAAGCCCAAGGCTGAAAAAGACATCATGAAGAAAGACATTTTACTGTGAGGGTGGGCAGGCCCTGGCACAGGGTGCCCGGAGAAGCTGTGGCTGCCCCTGGATCCCTGGAAGTGTCCAAGACCAGGTTGGACAAGGCCTGGAGCAACCTGGGCTAGTGGAAAGTGTCCCTGCCTGTGACAGGGGTGGATCAAGATGAGCTTTAAGGTCCCTTTCAACTCAAACCATTTTATGACATGCCCATGTGATTTCTTTAATTAATCCTGAAAACTGATTTGGCAAATTCAGCTGTAAAATGAAAAATTTGGAATAACTATATTTAAGCTGCAGGCTTTTTCATTCTTACAGTACATCTGTGAGGAATTAGAAAAAGCAATTGGGTTAATTACCTTTTGAGTGATTATTTTCGTAGGGGTTATGAATATATGTTTAAGGTGAAATTTATACAGATTAAATTCCACAACCTGTTCAGACTGTAAATTTGCACTGATCAAACTGCTGCACTGCCTGTTGGCGAGCTCAAATTCAAAAGGAAATTGAATTAGAGGAATAACCTGGACTGAAGAGGAGGCAATTCATTTACAATAACCACAAAGCAGTGCTTTAAGTTTTTTAAGTTTCTTGCAGGAAAGAAGATCTGGGGCTTGCTGGTGGCCCAGCCCGAGGGTGAATCAGCAATGACTCGGTGCTGTGGAAAAAAGCTGTGTCTTATCGGGACCTACACGAGGGGTTGGGAAAAACATGACATCCTGCCTCAAGTAAGGCAATAAACCACAGCTTTCCCAGGTCTGTTACAGGAAAAGAAAATGTATTTGCTTCGTATCCAATCCCTGAGCAAGGGGATGGAGCTCCAATCTGGCTGTTATCCTGTCATGGGATGGTTTGGCTTGAGCGCACCTCGTCCTGCCCTGCACAGAACGTGGGAGTTCTCACAGCAACGAGCCCATAAGGATGATCAGCTTGGTTTAATTGGCAGATCACAGCTGAACTGGTAAAAATAGTACAAGATCTGTTGTTCTTGTGACATTTCCTATCCATCAGCAGTGGAAAAGCCTCAAACACTCTCTGATAAACAGACGCTTTGCCCAGATTTTCTGCTGAGGTAAATTCATGCCAGTAAAGGAGTTGATGTGCTGCCTTCCAATTACTCAACTGTGAAAATATTTTAGCAACTTTGGGATTGAGAACAAGACATCAAGGCAGGACTGGTCAAACTTTTACTGGAACATTGTGTCCTGTTCCGGATGACACTTTTCAATAAAAAACAGGCCCAGATATAAAAAGTCCAGAGGAGTACATTAAGAGCCATCAAAGGTATATAAACCAAGATCTGTGTGGAAAGATGGAAAGAACTGAATTTACTCAGGCTGGGGAAGGGAAGAGCAGGGAAGTGATAATAGACTCAGATAACAGACAGGAGATTTATTACCTTTTGAAGCAAAGTAAGTTCTTCACCTGAAAATTGCCAAGAGACCAGAGGCTTAAACCACAGGAGGAAAGATGAAGTGAGACAGTTGAAACGTTATATAACCCAAATTACAGCTAAGACTGCCCGGGGAAAGTGTGGAAATCTCTCTGTTGAAAGTTTTTAGGAACAAGTTATTCCCACATTTTTAAATAGTATTTTTTAATGATTTCCTGAAGAAGTACAGACATGGTAAGTTATTAGGATTTCTTAAAACTTTGTTTTCTTGAATTTCCTGTGGATGCAAAGCAACGAATGCCAGTTTGTTCCCTCTCTTTTGACCTGTCCAGCAGCTCAGGAGCCATAAAGGGAACCTTCCAGAGAGCACCATCCAGTGAGTCCAGCTGGGATTCTCTCTGACACAGCCCCCAGGGAAAAGGAGTGGATCCACAGAGCTCAGCTGAGAAACACCAGCTCTCCAGGAGATTCGTACCCAAAGCACAGAGTTCCTCCTGCAGGAGCCGGGAGCAGCCGGGCCATCGCCGAGCCAAGGTCGCTGTGGGCGGACGAGGAACATCTGCTTCCCTGGAAACACCTTGTTCCCAGAACAGCCTGCAAACCCCAGAGCAACACATTGCCCTGCACTGCTAAGGCAGGCTGGCAGTAGCAGAGAACTCAGTTCCAGGGCTTGGAGGAAATCAGGGAAGCACGGTTGGGTTTGAACACAGAAGGGTGAACTTAAAAGGTGAATAAAATTGCCTATATATCATATCACATCACTTCTCATATCATGTCATATCTAATTAGAAATCCCTGAATTCCTTCCAAGTGCCTTAGGTTTGTTTTCTTTTCCAAACACTCCTGGGAGTAGCACAACCTTTGTAAAGCTCCTTCTCCTCCCTGATAGTATCACCTCTTCTCTTCCGGTTTGGTTTTAAAATACAATGCTGATGGAAAGCTACGTGGTACAAAATCAAACATTTACTAGAGAATCTCCCTTGACAAGAGGCTTTTTAACTGCTTCAACATAATTTCAGTGCTGTGCAAGAAGTCATAGCCCTTTCATACCCCTTGAAGTGTATTTACAACTGTGATCAGCTGTAATTAATACAGCTTTAAAATACTGATAAGGAAAGCATAAATGTTATTTCTTTATCCATACAAAGTTTTTCACATGCCAGTAACTGATTAAGAGGAAGCTAAATTTTGATTGTATCTGAAAGACACATCAATCCACTCTTCAGAAAAAAATATACCTGAAGAAGTAGAGAACTAAAGGACAGGGTGAGACAACCCATTCCTGTGGAGAAGACTCGGTTTGAAGAAGGTTTGGCTCTTCCTCTGCTTGGTGCCAGAGACAGGAGAATGGTGGAAATGAATAGAATGGATTTAAATCTGGCAGCCAAAATGATTGGCCTTGGAAGCAGAGAGAAGACTCCAAAAGGACATCCTGGTGGGCTGGTATCCAGGATAGCCTGGAAGTGGTTTGGGAGGCTGCAAATGTTTAAAACTAATTCTGGAATGACCTGAAAGGCTTGAGTGTTTTCTGGGGATAGTGTGAAAAAGGTCAGGGAGGCATCCTGAAGGACAGGAGGGGAGGGTTGCACAGAGCACCACTATTACTACGGCTAGAATAATTTCCTGTGGTTTTCCCCTAGAAGGATGGGAGGCTGCAGAAGGAACTGGCAACTGGGTCAAGTTAATAGTCTCATTTTCTAAAACACACACCTCCATTACCAGTGAAACACAAACCAGGCAACAGCTTTCTCCAGGCTAACTGGGGAGGAAAGGGGTAGCTCACCACTCTCCCCTTGGGTGATGGGCACCCTCACCCCACAGGAAAGGTTTCCAAACACACGAACCTGTGTGAACAATCACAAGGGCAAGAAGTAAAATCTTGGTTGTCTGACTCCCTGCTTGAGTTGTTCCTCCTGCTTCTGACCCCAAATACATTTATTATCCAAATCAATAATTTATTAAGGAACAGAAATGTCCCCCAAGTACCCCAAAACCCAACTAGGCAATGAAATAATTTAATACAGAAATGCTCCACTCTGTTTTTTTTTTAAGATATCTCAGACTACATCTTGTTTATAAAGAAAAGCAAAGCAGAGTATCCCACAAATTTCATTTTGCATTACCATGACTCACCATGGTTAATGGTAACAAAATAAATGTTTCTGTTCCCAAAGTGAGCAGGTCTGACTCAGACACATGGAAGATGCACGCTGAACAGTAAGAATCATCTCCATGGTACAGTTTTTCAGATTCAAAAGCACTTTAAGGATTTGCCAGGAAAAGCTACATCAATATATATATTTATAAAAAAATCCTATTAAACCAGTTTACTGGTAGAGACAAGGCACTGTAGGAGGTAACAGCTGAAATTCAGGCTATTAAACCCCAGTGCACTTCCAGGTCACATTTGGTAGGAAACATGGAAGCAGAAGCTGGTAAGAATGGAGAGGGCCATAAACCAAGCAGCAAATACTTCATTTTTTGCCTAGAGTACTTCTACTGGGGGAGGAACAACACACAGAAGTAAGTTGTTGCTTCCTCCCCTTCATCAAGAATTTATTATGACAAGTCAGAACCATAAAATAATTCAAGAATTAAGAATTACACAGACTGCAAATCAGAATTAATGTGGAATGATGGTAATCAAGTATGTACAATAGTAAAAAAAATCTGCTCTTAAGAAAAATCAGCAAACGGACTGAAATAGTTTCCTCTGAAGGCTTTTGAAAATGGGACCATGGAAAAATTAAGGAAGGAGCTGCCATTATGCTGTGGTCATTAACAAAGTCCCTAATTACATCAATCAGCCCTTTCACAGAAAAAAAAATAAATTAAATATTAAAAAGTCACGAAACAGTTTTCTTTACTAAAATTGATGACATGCTAAAGTTAGGGAACTCCCTAACAGTCAAGATTCCAATTTCTTGGATACTTGGCAATATTTATTTTTTTTATTTCCAAGAGGAAGCAAATAATAAAGAAGAGTTTATAAAAAGTCACTGTGTCCCTGCTGTGTGATGTAAGCTGGCAGGAGACCTAATTCAGCAACCTCCAGAGGTCCCCTCAAACCTAGTTTTCTACAACTTTATCAGCTCTGATCCATGACAACTAAAACTGAGTATACAAAATGAGATGGTAAATATTGCTTTGACAAGGTTTATTGCCTTCAGAGAGGTACAATTTTGAGGCAACAGTGGGTCTATTAGAGTATATTTAGTCTAAAGATACTACACTGCTTCCCCCTATCCTGAGATTAATTTTCTCCTCTCCCTTCAGCTTCCCATTTTACTCAAATTATAGTGTTTCTTCAAATTTGTAATTTTCTGCCTCTTCAAAACAGAAAGGAACTCATTTCTCATGAGAGCTTATTATCACAGAGATCGCCTCTAAAGCAGTACCTTGGTCCCCACTTGTGTTCTATAAATGCTAAGAAAAATTACATAATGTTATCTCATAATGGGAGAAAATTCTCTTTCAGGGAAGGAATGCTTTAAAATGCATAAATGGAGATAAAAGTAGACTGAATCAGAGAATGGACACAAGAGATTTGGCTAGGAAACAGCTAATATTCTGATATATGAGGATGCACTGGAATTAAAATGTACTCCAAAAAGCTGAATTAATCTTTCAATTGAAAAAGAAGAAAAAAAAAGTGAAATTAAAAGCCAAAGTAATTTTGTTTGAATCCTGCATTTACCATCAGAGCTCCAGTAAGAAATGATAGTGAGAAAGCTGCCATGGCACAAACATCCTCATTAACCATGTGGTTAAGTCTAAGGAAAAAAAAAGGAATAGGTTTGGTTTTTGCATGGGAATTTTCTGCCCCAAGGTTGAAAACAAAGGCTCTGGGGCCACAACATACTTATGATATTAATAATGTCTACTTCAATGCTTATTATCTAATATCTGCAGAGATGCATTTGAGAAGATAATTTTGTGTTTGAAGCAGATTAAAATGTACTTAATTATCCCAGATTTGTTTTCCAACTCCAGCAACATCCTGTCCCTCCAACCTCAAGCTTGATAATACATTGATAACAGGCTGAATTAATAAGTAGGTGATAGCTGACACCACTAATTAACGTGTTACAACTGCAGTTGAACCAGAATGATGAAACATATTTAACTGCTTTCTTACTACAAACCAGCATGTACAATAAAGTTCTCCGTTTAAAATTCTGCAGTTTCATCACAGACCACAGAGCTATTTTAGTCAAACCTCAATGCTTAAAACACCTTTTGTATTAATCCCTTACATTTGTTACCTGTTAGGGTTGTCTTGGGTTTTTTCTGAACTCTTGCTCTTGCATTCCAGCCTCCCAATTTACATGTACAGAGAGAAGCTGGGGTCAGCAGCCCGGTCTGCTGGCTTTTAAGTGAGAAAACTAATAAATTGGGTGGCTTTGATAAAACACTTACTGATACAGAGAAAGCTAACACATCCTACACAAGATGGCTCACACAGGCACAATCTTCTTTGCCTTGTGCTATTTATATTAATTGAAAACCGGCTGGTGAAATTACCTCCTTCATTCTGGAACAGAAATTCTAGAATGGAGCAAACTCAACTCAGCACAGAAAATCTGACTATGAATCATACAAAGGCAAGCAAAAGATACAGGGGGGAATTGGAAATCTCAAAGGTTGACTTAAAACCCAAAGTGCAATAAAAAAATCAAACCCTGAACTAAGATACACACAATTATGAAGACAAAGCCCCGGGTGTGGTATTAGCACCCACACAAGTGTCACAGAGACAGAAAGAATGTGGACAGATTTTTCCCTTTTTCTGAGCTTCAGCTCATCTGGAAAATTTTTCCAGGAAACATAAAGTGTTTTAATGAAAACATTATTTTAATTTGTCCCATTTAATTTGGTCTAAATCCTTTGACAGGAAAGCAGACCCCCCATCTTTTCATTTCCAGTTTTATTTTCAGACACCCATCTCAGGTTCCCATCTTGACTCACTTAAAGGGTCTCATGAAGGAAGAGTAAGAGTGAAAAGGGAGAACTGGAATCCACTACCACCACTCATTCAACTTCTTGGCACAGGCAGCACTGTGTGCCATCAATTACAAAGCATGTACCAGGAACAATGCTAAGAGAGCTAAATTCCTTAACTATCTTAAGCTTAATTCTTGCATGCAATATAATTTCCCTTTTGCACTTGAAACACCCAACAAAACCAAACCACAGTATAAAAGCCTGTAACAAACTCACTGGGGTACTGATAATTTACAATCACCCATTTTCTAAATTTATTTCCAACTCTATTGCTTTAGCTTACTGTATAAATGAGTATAAATTGGAAAAAGAAAAACAAAAATCAACTTCCACTATATGGTTATAGATGTCAGGCAATGCTGTTTGTTCCATGCAACAGGTTATCAAAGAATATTCTTAGAGGCTCTTAGAAAGTGATGCAAGAAAAAGTTATCACAACCAGTCCTACACTTTGCTACTTCCTGTGTGTGCTGCTTCCTATCTTGATTGTTTGCATGCAGTTTCCTTTCCAGCCCTGTTCTCCACATGCCCCTTTGTGCAGTCAATTAATAATTACAGTGATATGGACAGACCTCCTGTAGCTTAATACCCCACGACTGCTCAGTACCTGGATCTAATTTTCCATAGAACAGAGGAGGGCAAACAGAGGCAGACGAAAATAAAGAAAAAGAAGTCCTTGCATTTAATTATTTACTTGTTCTCTGTGTGTACTTCATATATATGTATGTACGGACAATGTCATCCTAAGTGAAAAACATAAGAACATGGAAAAAGATACCTCAACATCTTTGGCAGCCGTCCCACGAACGGTCCTGAAAGAAGTCAGCAGAAATAAACAATGACATACTCCAAGAGTTATGAGGCCTAGGGGGAAAAAATCCTGAAAATTTCCAGAGAAAACGAGGATGCAGAATACAGGAATTTCCAGGAGAAAACTGAAATTAAACTTTCACACGGTATTTTCTCTCAGAGTGAACGCTGAAATAGTTTCTGGCATTTAGAAGTGTTTTATTCACACCACCCCTCAGAAAGCCTTCTGTATTAATCTGTACTTCAAATGAGGCACAGATGAATCTGAGCTGGAAGAGACGCCATCCAGTTCAACCCTTTCCCCCAAGACAGACTCAGCTACATTATGTCATTCCTGACATATTGACTGCTGCTGGAGAAACCCCTCAATTTCTCAAAGCCAGCTATTCCAGTGTTTCACAATCTTTACACTCACAGGTTCTCCCTCTGGTCTGACCTGAAGTTTTCCCTGCTCCAGAAAGCTCCTCATTTCTTGTGCCACCCATCATGACACTGAACACACACAGTCTTAAAATACTGGAGACCTACCACGTCCCTTCCCATTTGTCTCTTCTTTAGGACAAACAACTCTTGTTTCTTCTGACCCTTCCCCCCCGAGGTATCTCTCTTGAGATATTGGATCACCCTCCTCTGGACACCCTCCAATGATACACATGCTGCTCTTGGAAAATGATGCCCAAGTTTGGGCAAAAGTTCTCCAGCCGTGGAGAAGAAGAGCTCTTCACAGATCTGCCAGGCCTCACATTCTCACAAACTCATGTGATGTTCACCTTTTTTGTAACAGCATGACACTGTCGACCTCCTACACAGTGCATGATGCACTGTAACTCCAGCTACTTCTCTAAAGGAATACTGTCTAAGGAGTTGACCACCACCCTCAGCCTGTTAAATTCCTTCCTGCTTCAGGAATTCAGCAGAGTATCTTCTATTTATCACTACTGGCTTTAATTCTGCTTTTTTTCAGATTATGTCTCTCATTTCTCAAGATGTTTTTCAGTATCACTACAGTCCCTTAATGTTGGAAGGCCCTCCTATCTTACCGGCACATTTAATCAGAAGATTTTATTTCATCATCTCAGTTCTTAATGGAAACTCTGCTCAGAATTAAACTCGGGACTGCTGGCTGCCAAGTCCCTTTACTCCAGAGCAGATAAAGTATCAGGTCACCTCTTGGTATTTAAGGCTGATATTGTGCAGCCCTCATGTTTTGTTAAGTACAGAACAGGGAATATATCTAATGGAGTGTTAGATATGCTTCCCAGTATCCCGTCAAGGCTCCAAGACCCTTTGCTGCAGCTCAGAGCACAGCAGGTAACTTCCCAGTCACGCACCACTGTACTGGCTCCTTCCCAGAGCAATGTGCTGCTGGAACTGCAGGCTGGCCCAGGATGCAACCTGATTTGTTCTCCAACAAGGAGGCAGGGAAAGAGGAGGCTTACCAAGAACTTGCACCCTCAGAGTAAAGTATTTCTGTTTGCCTGAAGTCAGCTACACTGCCTTCAACTCAAAGTACTTAGCCCACTCCTGTTTGCCAAAATAAGTCTTAGTTTGCTCAAACATTGTCTTTTTTAATGCTGAACTAGGTAACACTACATAGGGATGCCTAGAGACATATGCCTAGCACATATAGCTATATATATATATATGTTTATAAATGTGTGATATTTCTGAATTAGGTATGAGATATAATTACTTGTATTACAATAAGACTCAGATTATGCTTACTGATTATGCAATCTATTGCTGTCTGCTTTGGATGAGCAAATTCTCAATAGTCCATTTTATCCCAGAGGAAAAAAGGGATTTATTTCCCCAGACTTGCACCATTTCCCAACATCTTCCATCTCTGCATTCCATCCACAGTGCAAAGCTCATTCCTGAGATTAGTGTAGGGCTTCCATGACTCACAAAAGGAGTTCAGATTCCCACTGATCTGTAACCCCAGCTGTGCATCAGATTCTACAAAGCGAGATCCCTACTCCCAAAATGATGAGGAGCCTTCCTGCGGCCCAGATGGATTCCAGTGCACATCACAGTCCCCAGGCTACAAGTCTGATGGTCAGCAGAAATCCGGGAGCCTAGAGGAGGAAGCAGGTATCTAAATAATGCCAAAAGCATTTACAGCATATTATGTCTAGATTCCTTCTTATCAGTCAGTATTAACTGTCAGATTCCTTTGATAAATGGAGCATTTCCCCAACAAATACCACTATATTGCAGAAGGCCCGCTAGGCAGAACTGGGGCAGCTACCCCAGCACATGCTCATCTAAGCTTAGGGGCTTTCAGACAGGTATCCTGTTCTGCTCAAATTATTTAGCTTTTGAGGCATGCCTGTTACTTCCAAGAAGAAAACAGCCACAAAAAAAAATACCGTATCACACGAAACAATTCATCTGGAGATAATGTATGTCTCTCACACCCAAGCCCAAAGACAACCAAAGGTTTAGTCCAGCTGCAGGACATGGGAGAGGCGGGGCAGTGTCCCAGAGCTGCCCAAGGCAGAGCACACCCTGTCACCCAGGTCCCTGCTGCCATCCCAGCTGTGCAGCTGCTTCTCAGAGCTGCTCCCTCACCTCCCTGCACAGCCCCAGCACATCACACTGGCCCTCGGCCCACTGGCTCACACCTTTCTTCTCCATTCCTGAGGCTCAGCTCAGCCACAACCTCCCCACCCCCTACCCAAAAATAAAGCCCAAAATAAAAAGCTGTGGAAGCCAGCTCTACTAGGGGCCTAAAAGCAATAGTTTTGGATGGAGTGAATGGGGAAAGTGACAATACCGTGGGAAAGTGAGGAATGAAAGTAGCCAGAGGCTCGCTCACACACAGGGTGTGAGAAAACAGACAGGGACTCCGAAGTGGTCAGGATGACAAACTCACCAGCTGCCACACTGTGGTACAGCACAGGGGGGAAAAACTAATTCTGCCTCTTCCTTCTAACATGTCACCTTCAGCCTCCTTCCCTGTGCTAGTTCACACGCAGGACATCCACCAAAAGGGCCTCTTTGCTAACACAGGCCATGGAGGGGCTGCCTGGAGACCCATGAAGAATAAAGTCTTCTCTAAAATTTAATTTCCACTTGGCAACCTGAGTCAGTGCTCCCTCATGACTCTGATTTACCCAAGTCCCTCTGGATTTGACTGATCCAACAGGCAACGTTTGGAACATGTTCTAGTTCAAGGTGTCCATGGGGGCAGGACTAGGTGACCCTTTAAAGGTCCCTTCCAACCTGAACTTTTCTTTGATACTATGTTAAGCACTGGATGTGCATTGGGAGGCATGGAGCATCCAGCTGAGCTGCACCTTCAGAAGATGAGCAGGTCTTTAGCCTGGAGCAAACAAGTTTAAGAACTTGAGAAATAACAGCACTTATCCTGGATTAGAAGTGTCCAAATCCTGGCATTTTTATTAAGACACCTCTTCTAAGAAGGCATTAAAAGCAGTCATCACTTACCTTCAGCAAGAATGGAAACAGTGTTCTCTGAATCTGCCTTGTGAGACTGTACCCAGCCTATAAACCCCTCACCAATCCCTCCCTGATTTCTCACTCATGAAAAACAGTTCACTCTCTACAGCTCCTTTTTCCCTAACGTAGAACAACATTTAAAAAAAAATGTTCTAAGGGCTTTAGACCAGGAGACAAAGAAAATAAAGGCAAAGTACAACCAAATTTCTTTTTTCCTATAAAAGTTTCCAAAACCAAAGTAGGAAGATTTGCAGAACCATTTCCGCCTAGCAAGCCGATGAGAAGAGCAGGATTCCTCTGAACATGCCTACCTTTTACTGCATTTAAAGAAGCATCAGAATAGTTCAACTGAGTTACAGTCATTCTTAACTTGTATGTTTTTCATGTTTAGACAATCTCTGCAGCCTCCAAGAGCCAGAGCAGCACCCTGGTTCCACAGGAACCCGGTCATCCCATTCCTGCAGCTGCTGCATGAGTCATTCCTGTGCAGCATGACATTCCCTTTGTAAAGCACTGCTTCCCAAACCATCATCCTCAGAAAACTGGCTGGCTACGTGCTGCTGGCGGAGCTCCTGGCCTCCAACTGCTGCGTGCCTTTAAAGACAACCAAGATGCACTCAATGCTATCCTGGCACACATTTCCCTTGAAAGCCGCTGCTTTAGTTGCCGCAGGGCAACTCTGTTCTTGTCAATGAGTGAGGAGGTGTCTCGAAATATCTTCTGAGACACAGTCTGCACAAAGGAGTAAAAATTAAACCAAAACAAAAAACCATGTGGAATTTCTGCTCTAGATAATGTGTCGGCTCTCCATGCAAACCTCCCTGGTCCAGCAAGTCTGGGAAATAGACCGAGACTGGGAATTAACTCCAGCTCTAGCATATGGAGATGCAAGACACCAGGCCAGTTGCTTGTTTTATTTAACATGTGTTTCTTTTACCAGCAGTATTAACATGGCCTTGTTCCTGTTTATACTTCGGGAAAGGAGAAAATAAACTTTTTTCCCCTCATTTTGTTTTGCTCTTTTAAGCATTCCCTGTTCCTGTCAAAGGGAGTTAAGCTAAACAGAAACAAGGCAGTTTTGTTCCAGAGTGAATGTGTCCACACTTGGAGCTATTTGGAAATTGTTCCTACAGTTCAAATGAATAAACTCTCCCCCTTAATCCTCATTAACCTTCTGATGCAAAAAGACCCTGAGGTTGGGTAATTATTTTGTTAACAGACCACAGACTAACACAACTTTAAGGCAAAGCACATGGCATCCACCCAGGGCTTTCACCATTTAGGTGAGGCACCTATTTTAGTGGCTTAGGAGTAAAGTTTGTAATTGTCTGCAAAGGGACAAGAGCCGTGCCACAGCTATGAGGGTGCCAAGAGAGCCTGAATTCCCTGTGCCCATCCACACACTGGGAAAGCACCTCATAAATTCAGGATAACCCTTGGAGGTTAATCAAGACACATCAAGACAACGTCAGTGAGAGCTGTGACCCAACTGCAGTGAACACCGAGGAGAAAATGTAAGGCTGGCATTTCCCTGAGACGACTCCTGCTCCGAGTCCCTTGGAAATGACGGAGCAAAGCAGAGCTGCTCGCTCCCCAGCAATGGCAACATTCCTCTGACAAACAGCACGTCTGCTAGCGACGCTGTAAGCACCATGTGCTCCAGCACTCCGTGGGGCAGCTCGCAGTGCTGAACCCTCCTGCCTCGCTGGGTGACAGCTTTATTTCGCTACTTCAAACCTATCACAGGTCCGCTCCATTCAAGGGTTTTAAGGGAACCATGGAGGCATCTTCTGCCCACAGGATAACCCAGACGTGAACCCGCCGGGTTCACCCGTGCTCCTTCCAACAGGGACAGCGTTTAGGCTGGAGAGGTGAACGATGAAGTAGCAGCAAACTTACTTTCCAGTGATCAGCTGGCTTCTGGATGGTGTACACATGGGCTGGACGTAGTAGTTCTCCAGCTTGACCCCTTCGGCAGCCAGCTTGTCCAGCGTGGGCGTCCGGATCTCAGACCCGTGGTACCCCACGTCCCTGAACCCCTGATCGTCGGCCAGGATGAAGATGATGTGCGGCTGCGAGCTGGGGGCGCCGGCCGCGGGCTCCTCTCCCAGCAGGTTCCCCGGCGCCTCCCCGGCACCTCCTCGGCGGCTGCCCCAGGCCAGGTAGCCGCAGGTGAGGAGGCTGAGCAGGGACAGCCCGACCAGCACCGCCGCCACCATCCTGCCCCGGCTGGGGCGGCGCGGCCAGCGGCGCCCACCGCGGGCCATCCACCGCGGCGGGAGGGCAGAAAAACAGTAACGAAAAGGAAATAAACCAACAAAAACCCAACAAAGCCAGGCGGCCTCGGGACGGGCAGCGCCCGTCAGGGCTCCCGCCGGGCGAGGAACATCGCAGTCATCCCAACTTCGGCAACTTCAGCCGCTGGAGCCGGTGCCGGT